>NC_041218.1:3182867-3251932 GCF_002837175.3 Physeter macrocephalus | reverse complement strand
TCCGCCTGCCGATGCAGGGGACACGGGTTCGCGCCCCGGTCCGGGAAGATCCCACATGCCGCGGAGCGGCTGGGCCCGTGAGCCCTGGCCGCTGAGCCTACGCGTCCGGAGCCTGTGCTCCGCAGCGGGAGAGGCCGCGGCAGTGAGAGGCCCGCGTACCGCAAAAAAAAAAAAAAAAAAAAAGAGCAAATACTCTCAATAAGAGGAGAAAGTGAGAAGAAATTTTTAAAAAGAGAGAAAGAGGAAGGGAGGGAGGGAGGAAAGGAAAACAGCAAAACGTTGCAAAGTTTAATCCACGAGCGAGCTCAGGTTTTTAAAAAGATTTTTCAGATGTTTAATTTCTTCAGTTCCCTCTGTCTGCCCATGAATGGCATGCCCATCGGGTGCCAGTCACAGGGGTGGGGACAGGGAGACGGTGTGACTTGCAAATGAGGACCTGGTCAGGACCCCTTGCCTCGGCCCCCGCGGCCCCGCGCCGTTCCTTGTGCCGGAAGCTGACTCCACAGGAGAGGCCTGGGGCACCTGGAAAAGAAGAATTGAAGGTTGCAGGTCCCAACAGCATGTCAAACCCAGAGTCTAGCCTCCGGGCCTTGGCGGCGGGGAGTCAGCGGGGAGTTTTCTGTGTGTTTAACTTCTGACGTGTCTGATGTCGTCTCTGGAGCCTCACTGCGCAGCTCATCTCCAGCTGCGCCGGCGCAGAGCAAAGCGCCCTCAGGTTTCGGTTTGTCTGTCGAACTGGGTGGACCCCTCTCGGGTGAGGGGCGGAGCGGCGCCCCCAGACCCTGGGCCCGTCCGAGCCTTGGGGCTCCTCTGCTGGGCTCGGATCCACGTGCATCACGTGCAGGACCACACGGCTCACTGGGCAGCCCTCGGGCCTCAGGTGCGTTTCACACGGGCTGTGCTCTTCGGGGCTGAAAAGGCCGTGGGAACGCTCCAGGAGCGTCACAGAGGCGAGCGGTGGGCACTCGGTCCCCCCGGCTGCCCCTGCCCGCAAGAGCTGTCCTGCGAGGTTCGGGCTCCGAGAAGCCACGCCGTGTGCCTGTGCTGCCCGCGGCTGCGTCGTGAGCATCTTCTGGAAGCAGGACCTGGAGGAAGGCTGGAGGCCTCAGGGGTGGCGGTGACAGCGGCAGCGACCTCAGGCAGGTTGCAGAGCTGGCTTGGGGCCGGCGCTGCTGCAGACGCTCTGGTGTTTCCACTCGTCCCGCCCCAGCGCAGCCCGTGAGGCGGGAGCTCTTCCCACCCCCGTTATTCACGAGGAGAACCGAGGGAGAGGAGCACGCCTGAAGTGCTCCCAGCTGGAAAGCGCTGGGGGCACGTCGAGCGGCTGGGGCGCAGCCCGTCCCTCCCCTCGGAGCGCCGCGCAGCTCAGCCGGCGGCCAGCGCGGCCGGGGGCTACTCGGGCCTAGCGGCTCCGTCCTGCGCCTGCCCCGAGCCGGGCCAAGGACCCTTCGCTCTGGGATGAGCCCCGCTCAGCCCGGTGTGCAGCCTCGCGGAGGATTCTGGGGTCGGCAGGGCCGAGCCCTTGAGCTGCCCCCCGATTGCTTAATCCCATCAGCACCACGTCCAGCACTTCTAACGTAACCAAGTAACCGCTTAATACCAGGACCAGCCCGCCTGAGGCTTCCCGGACAGTACTGGGCGCGAGCCTCACAGCAAGTTACCTGAGACCACACGGCCACGGCCAGGCCAGACGTTGGTTCGCGTGGCCCTAAGCACGAGGTCCCAGACCCGGGCCGCAGGAGCCCAGGGCCTTTGCTTTGCTGTCACCTGAGTGACACGCTCACAACCGCAGCGTCCCTGATCACTGCTCCAGAGGCAGCCCCGGTTGAACCTGACGCAGCGCTGAGTCCCTGATGGTGTCTGGGCCCGGCCAGCAGAGTTCAGAGCCCCCTCCCAAGTCGGGAGGGCAGGTCCCACCGGCGTGCGGATCAGAGGCAGGACGTGAGGCCACCCGCCCGCAGCCCAGTGGCCCGCAGGCGATTGGGCTCTTGGGGGGGTGGCCTTCGGGCCAACTGTGGAAAGCCCGGACGTCCAGCTGTGTATGGCCCACGTTGTGTGACAGGGACGGGCAAACGGAAGCCGTGGGAACACAGCTCAGCAGGCGGCAGGCGGGCCCCCAAAGGCCCGGTCAGGGTCGGAAGGCGGCGATCATTCCCTGGGTTCCAGCCCTGCTCTGAAATTCGCAGTTACTGTTCAGAAGTCTTTGTCTTTCCTCCGCCTCTGCTCCCGACCCCGGAGCCACCCGGGGAATATTGGACTTCTTTCCCTTTAGGAAATCTTATCTGCAGACGGAGCCTGCGGGTGTCACAGATGTGACTCTGAATTATTTAGAAGCTGTTTCCTTAAGAACGTAATTATGGCCGGGGCCAGAGTACACTCCTCAGGTGCTGGCGTAGGAAAACCGGCCCAGTCGCCGCGTTAATAGTTGCTGGCTTCAGTGTGAGTGTGAGGGGGGTGTGAGCTCGGTGTGCGGACACAATTCAGGCGCAGAGGCCTGCGAGCCCCACACGCCGCCCTGCCCAGCACAGCCCGCGGGACAGAGTGCCGCAGGCGGTTTCGGCGTGGTCTGTGTCCTGGCGGCGCCCGCAGTGTCGTGGCAGCTGCTCACAGACCCCAAGTCACCGAGCCGCCCGGTGCGCCTCCTTCACCAGAACTCCTAGACAGGGCCTCTCCCTCCCACTCCCTTCGGCCGGGTTTTTACACAGAAGCAGAATCAACTCGCACGGCCGGCTGGAAGCACGGGCGTTCTTCTTTGAGATTGTCCCAGACACGGGCTGTTTGGTGTCTGTGCCCTTTCTCACTCGGTTCTCTCTGCCTGGGAGACCCCCGCTGCCGTCTTCCTCCGAGGGCCCACCCGGGGGACGTCACCTGTGCTGTCAGGCACGTGGCAGGAAGGTGGGATGGGGGGTTGCCAGGAGGTGCCAGCCAGCGTGTGCCCGTCTCGGTCAAGGCCTCCACTGTGTCTGGAAAGTCCTCCGGGACCGCAGCTCCCCCCACCACACACACGCACACGCACACGCACACACACACACACACACGCACGCACACTGGCAGCCCTTCTGGAGGGACAGGGACAATCGGGTGTACAGACAGCCCGCTCTAGGCCAGAACATGGCAGGTTTGGGGGCGAGCTGGTGTTCGGCTAACAGTGCGGAGTGAGCGGAGCACATGGCACCTTCTGCCCCTGGGGCACCTGCCTCGGCGCCCCTGGGACGCTGGAGGGCCGGCCGGTCCGCGGCTCTGTGCCCTTTCCTGAGTTGGGATGTAGTTGAGGGGGCGGGAGCCACGCACGGCCCCTCTCACCAAGCCCTCCCGCCTGCTGGCACGGTGCCCGCGCCACAAATGCACTTACATCGCCCTGCTTCCAGGTTGCTTAGAATCTGTCTGGAGGGAAAGAGGGACACAGCAAAAAGAACAATTACCACCCAAACTGTGTGGCTTAACAACTGGACGTTGGGAGCTGGAGATCGCAGTCTCCAGGTGAGATAGGGGTCTGGAGGGCGTCCGTGCCAGCCTCAGGCCGGGGTCCCGTCTGAGCCGTGCAGTCCCGGGGTGCGCAGGCCGCGTCTGCGATGCTGCAGCCGCTGAGCAGGGAGGACGGGGCCCTGATGCTGCCGGGACAGGTGCACAAGAGGAAGCTGTCCGAAACGCGCCGGGAAGGGCCCCCAAAATCCCGGCGGGCGGCCAGACTCGAGTGACCTGCGTGCAGTCCCCGCTCTCCCGCTCCCCTCAGAAACGCGAGAGGCGGGCGGGCGGCTCTTCTCTCCTCTGGCTCGGCTGCTTATCGGCTTCCATTTGACTCTGGTCATTCGTGTCCCCAAATCCGGCCACGTGGCGATTCCTCCAAGGCCCAGAGCCAGCAGAGTCTCAGAATGGCCTCGGTCACCACCGCTCAGCGTCTGCCCGCTGGGGCACAGCCGGGGAGCAGCCGTCGTGAGCTGCCCTGGTTCCTGCAGGCTCCGCGTGCCCAGGCCTGATAATAGCTGATTCCACCAAATATGAGAGGGGCTCACATCTGATTGAGGAGTGGCCGTTTGCATGCTTCAGACTGCAGGTCCCCACGGCCCCGATGTCAAAAGCAGGACCCTTCGGGAACAGGCCGGTCTTTTCTTGTTTCCTCTGCCGTGCTTCTGCCCTTTCTGAATGCAATTACGGGAACAAATAAAATGGCTTAACTCAGCTCCCCTGTGGGACAGCCAGCTCTCTGCTGATAAAACCAGTTGTGTGGGCAGTCATTAAATGAGAAATCTAATATTTAACTCAATTTAATAGTCTGTTGCTTTGGCGCCTTTCTGTGAAGGGTGGCATTTCAGTACAGAGGGACTAGCTATTCACACGCCATCTGCAGAGGCCGTGTGCGGTTAGAACAACCGTGTGAGGGTAGAACGCCGTGGGCTCCCGCACGAAGCCGCGGCTCCCGGATCCAGGGGCCGGGAACGCGGTGCTTCGGTGGCAAGTCTGTGTTCTCGTTAACTCCACGCAAAAGCCTAGCTTGTAGGCTGCAAAGCAGCACGTCAAGCCTGAGCACGAAACTTCTCCTCCAGGCTCATCTGGTGTCCGAAATATCAAATCCCGATGCAGACACGCAGAGAGAAGGTCATAACAGACCTTGAGAAGCTGCACCAGGTCTCCTTCGTTGTGAAGTTTGATCATCCAGGTCGGCCCCCGCCGGAGCCTTGTCCACCCCCCAGAAGCAGAAGCTCAGTGCTGCTTCTCTGGCAGCAAAGGACTCGGCCTTGCTCTTGACCCTGAAGACATTCTTCCCGGACGCCTGATGACTCCCTCACCCTCACGAGTGTCCGTTTCTCTGGTCTGACCCACATCCGCACACCCCGAGTCCCTCACCTGTCTCCACCGGGGCTTATCTCGGTGGCAGGCAGAGAGGTGCAGGTCGCAGTGCAGAGGACAGGCTTCCAGAAGACCCTGTAAGGTCTGTGCTCCGGCTCCTGCGCTAAGCTTGGATTTGGGTTGCCTCAGTGAATTCCCTCAATTCCCAGAATTAACTAAATAGTAACTTGGGTGTACCATTAGTCCTTCAAGCGCTGTCAACTTTTCAATCAATTGAATAAAAATGTGCTTTGGTTTTGTTTTGTTTTTTTGCTTTGTGCGGGAAGCAGCGGTTAATAGTCAGGCCTCAATCGCTTCGGCTCTTACCGCTAAGAGGTCTGAGCGCTAGGAACCTCTGAGAGCCTTCGGGCTTTCTGAAACACCGAGGAGGACCTTTCAGTCCTTTCCATGTGGGAAAAGGTAGAAAGACTTGGGTCGAAACCCAAACTCGGCTACTGTGATGATGCATCATTTCCGGGGTATGAATCAGATTTCCACAAACGGCTCTATGTACTCGTGTTCCTGGAAACTACTGTGTTTTGTCCCTGGGATGGGACTGAACACTGATGCCTTGGGTGGGATAGGGTCAGCCAGACAGATGACCAAATCTCTTAGAGTTAGTGTTAAGTGCACCTGGAGAAGGGTACCTGAGGTGAAGGGTCAGGGCTTCTCTTTGAGGAGGTGATGTTTGACTTGATGGAGGGGGAAAGAGCCAGCAACATAGGACAGCAAGTGCAAAGGCCCTGAGGCAGCAAAGAACTTGAAGAATGCTATTCTTTTTCATTATCTTGTGGAGCTCCCTTCTAATCTTCCTGCCCTATAAGTGTGGATAGAACGTGGAGAATAGATAGTTAATATCTCGTAAACCAACTCCTCTCAACAGACTGTGTATGCCTGGAATGCTGTGTTAAAGGGCCGAGGGCATTTGGACTCAGGGAAATGAGTGCTCTCTCTGCTCTGTTAGGAGTGTGGGCAGGCAGTGGCGCAGGCACACCATGCCAGGGTCGGGCATCCCCTCCCGAACTTGCATGTGTGACCACAAGGTCGAGGGTCCCTTCTGGCTTTCCACAAAGGACAGCGTTTCTTGCATGCTATGTGGCGGGGGTCCCACTTCAGATTTTTTTTTAACTCTACCTGTTTGAGAGTTAGTTTCACCATTTCTCCGCTCACCTTTTCACCAAAGCTGAATATCCAAATACGTGCTCAGCAAACTTGAAAAACATCTTCTGTTTTGTTCATTTGCTTGTCACCAGCCCCGGGAACTTTCAGTTGCCTCTGCCCCCATAGACGTTTGCTGGTCCTGCTCAGAGGCCATCCTCATGGCCCCACAGATAAGACACTCGTTGCTGGAGGTCCTGGTCGTGAGCAATGACTCACCTGCCCAGCCTGTGTGGAGCGGACGCCCGTGCAGGGCCCGCTGTCCTCAAAGGCAGTTATCACAGAGGATGCTTGCGAGATTAGCTTATTCTTTAAAATGTTCACAAATGTTTCAAAGTGACTTGTCGAGCCAAACGTCGAGCCCCTTAAAGGTAAAACTTCCTTTCAGATGAACCACAAGCTGTCCCCCGGTAGGACTGAGGTGAGAGGGGAGAAAAGAAGTGGGGTGGGTTCTGTTACGTGTCAGATGGAGGCAGTCTGACCCGTAACAGAAGGGCCACATCAGCAGGGGATCAGTGAAGAGGGCTGATGGGGGTAGAGGGTCACAGCCAGGGCCTTTTGAGCTGTTACAGCCTAAGGGTCACAGAGCTGGTGTGTCTACAGTGCGGGTCAGGGTGGAGCCTCCTCTCAGACTCCAAGGGAGATGGGCCAGTCCCCCTGCACTGCGGCTCATGTGGCTTCCCTGCCAGCTCGAGTGACCGTCCAGACCAAGGTCCCCAAAGCCAGACCCCCTACGACTAAGGCAAGAAACCCGAGTCCAACCACTTTTCCTGGAAAACGTAATAACGGTCACGCTCCAGCTTTTACTCTCCTTTCTGGAGTGTTATTGAGGCCACGACATCTGTAAAACCGCCTGTCCTGACAGGCACGATGTCGGTCTCCCAAAACCAGCAGTCTTGAGACCGAGCACACCTAAAGCAACATGTGTGTGTAGGAGAGGGAGAAACGCCGTGGAGAGTGAGGATGGCCGGGGGGCAGGGGCGCTGGACACAGTGGAAGAGCCTGCCGTCTGCCTGGGGCCCCCGACCTGAGCTAGACTCTCCCCTCGTGCTGGGACCTGAGCACACGATCTAATGTGTGCAGCCCTGGTTCCAGCCGTGGAACCAGCGGCCCTCTCCTCTGACGCAGGAGTAGTGACAGGAGGCGCGTGGAGACTCACGGCGTCAAGAAGCGGTTACTGAATCTGAGTGTGTCATTTTTTTCTCTCTTTCAGAAATGTTTGACCTAGAAACAAATGAACACGTACAGAAAGCCATAAACGACCGGCAGATGCCTAAAGTAGAATACAGGAAAATCGAGATTGACGATTACAGTAAGTGCTACATTTTTTCCTTTAAACGGGACAACCAGCATCTGCTCTGAAACAGCCTGACCATGACTGCTGGGTGGGGGGCTGCGGGGGAGCACGGGCTCGAACTGCATCCTCACCAGCGAGGGGGACCGGGGGCCGGGGCAAGTTCCCGCCGAGCTGGCCGCGCTCACAGCCCGGACGCTCACTCCGTGACACACAAAAAGACAGGAGCACGTGATTTCTGTCCTCGAGAGGCTGACAGTTTAGACAAGACCCAGACGGAAACTCCCTCCTCGTTGGGGCAGAACGGGTCATGATACCATCCAGGAAAACGTCTCCCGCCGGAAACTCCCTTTCTGCGCCATTGACGTTCTTAGTGCTTCTCCATCTTACCTCTAAATGTTGCTCGCGGGCTGAGCGGCGTCCTGGAAGCTGGAGAAACACAGCCTGAGGGATCGGCGGTCGGTGCAGCCCGCGGCCATCCAGCGCTCTGCCTTGGCCTGTGTCCTTCTTCCTCTGGAACTGTCCGTTCCGTCATTCCATACGCTTTTACGAGCACGTGCTCTGCAGCAGGCACCCCTAGGCCCCGAGGACCCCAGAGCACTGGCTGGAATGGGACTTGCATCTCCTGGAGGGAAGCAGGGTTCTCCTAGCCGCCTCGCCTCCGCAGACAGGCCCCCGTCAGCCCAGCCCGGAGCTTGGCCACCCACCAGGCACCTGCCCTTGGGAACCTCAGGCGCACACGCTCCAAACTCATCTCACCGTCCTTCCCCAGCGCTGTGTCCCCCTCCACGCGCTCCTCCTTTTGAGGATGACGCCCTTTAGTTGTGTTGACTGGCTTCAGATCACTGAGATTTCAAACCCTGACGTCATCTTTGAGTCATCCGTTCAGGGACCACCTGCCCATCGTCTCTGAGGTTGGTGAATAGACTTCATCTCCTGAGCTAACTTAGAAGGTCGCCAGGGATCAGTGGAAAAGAGTGCGGGGATTGACTAGCGATGCCTGAACTGCAGGCCTGTGGTGGGGGCGGGGGGGCAGGTGGTAGCCCCGAGCCGGGGTCTGCCGCCCCAGCCCATGTCTGGAAGCTCCTTGTCTGCCCTGTCCCTTCAGTGGGACAGCAGCTTGTCACTAGGGCTGGTGGGCCCTGGAGTATCACTCAGCACCCCTTGTTAGATTGGACCCGGCCACCTGACAGACCGTGAGCCCCTAAGGGCAGGAACCAAGGCTCAGCTTGTGGAACAAAGTCAAACCCACCCAGACTGTGCATCCCGTAAAGCTGCGTCCTTCGGAGCAGAAAGGAGTGGCCCAGGAGCTCAGGGGAGAGCGTGAGAATGGACTGGGCTCCCGTGAAGGTTCCCAGCAAGGTGGGACTTGAAGGGGTTCCTGGAGTCGCTTTCGGTTGGCGGAGAAGAGGGGAGAAGGAGGGAGAGGCACCAGCACGGTCGGCCGTTGTGGGGGGTCGGGAGGCTGGTGGAACTCCAACGGCGGGCTTGTCCCAGGTGGCAGCCGACACGGGGGCCCTCACCCTCCAGCACCTTCATCCAGGTCCTCTTTGGGCCACACGGAATCACACTATATGGGAACCTTTCTGAACATCGCTAGAGATACAGGTAGGGAGAGAGGGTCACCTGCGACAGTCAGAGAAGTCGGCAAGTAGGATGTGTTTCAAGCCCTCTCCCCCGGGCCCACGGGTGCAGAGGCGTTCTCTTACAGTGGGCCGTGGGCACTCACTCTGACGAGGGGCTGATGGAGGAAACGAGAGGGAGGGGCCGGAGGCGGGAGACGAGATGCACTTATAGGAGAAGCATGGGTGGAGCCTGCAGCCGCGCCCGCCGGGGCCATCGCTGCCCACAGGCCGGGGCCATCGCTGCCCACAGGCCGGGGCCGTCCCCACCGCCTCTCCGGGTCTGGGTTTCTCTCACGTCCCTGAGACGCACGCAGGCCCCACGGGATGCGCTCGGCTCTGGAACCGAGGGCAGTTTTGCGCGTCCAGGGGGCACAGCCCCAGGTGGCTGGGTTCAAGCACGTCCAGTGCTGAGCGGGAGAGGAGCTGTCAGTCAGAAAGAGGGAGACAGAGGACCTGGGCCGTCCACAGATACCCGTCATCAGCGCTTGGGGGAACCACAGAACAGAAATGAGGGGCAGGAAGGACGCAAGTCCAGGCTGAAAGTGGGCTCAGGAGACCTGCAGGAGTCGCGGCTCTAACACGCTAAGGAAGAGCGGGGAGACCCGGGGAACCCACCACAGGAGCCCGTGAGCTGTTTCGCTGGGACAGAAACGGGCAACCCCGAGTCAGACAGGCCTGAAACCAGCTACCCACAGGCAGGAAGCAGAAGCTCTGCTGCCCCGGGGCGTGTGCGCTGGAGACGCGGCTCTTGACCTGTTCATCTCAAGTCCCCCCCTCTTCCCTGCCGAGCTGTTTTCTGTAAAGAGAGCGACTCTGACCCTACGGGGTGTCTTGTACAGACGGCCCATCGCTGAGACTTCGTCGTGCCACGAAATGGGTCAAAGGAATGTCTGGGCTGCCCGTGGGGATGGCACCCGTGACTGGTTCCAGCTGCCATGCAGAGCCTGGGGTCCTGTCACTCAGGACAGATCCAGGTTCATGAGAGCCCTCAAATTAACTGGATGTTTATCTCGCGCTTTCCTTTTATAAGCAAGAACCAGAGGCAAGAAAACAAGATGACTTCAGATTGATAGTGGATGCAGGGAGGGAGGGAGGGAAGGATGGATGGATGGAGGGAGGGAGGGAAGGATGGATGGAAGGATAGGAGGGTGGATGAGTGAGCAAAGCGACCTCCACAGGTCTGGCCCCACCCCCTCTACCCTCGTCTTTATCTGCAGACCTCAGGCAGGCCCCGTAACGTGCAGGGCCCGAGCAAAATGAAAACGTGGGGCTTATTATGACAGCAGAGCTTCCAGTCCAGCCAGGGCTCTTGCACAGGCCTGCGTGACTGCACAGGTCACGCCCAGTAAGGCCAGTCAACCTCCACGGTCAGACCTCAGCTTGCTGCCTGCCCCCGTCCCCCATCAGCAAGTTTTCTCCCATCTGTCACTTCCTACCATGGCCTTGGAGGCCAGATCATATTCCTTCACAGGATCCTCTCTCAGCTGCCAGGCCAGGGCCCTCCTCCATCCTCTCTGCACACAATGTTTCCCAAACCCCAGAGCACTAAGGGGTGCCTGCCGTCCCCTCCTCCAAAAATGCAGAAAAGGGTCTTTAGAAACAAATAGCCAACTCCCGGCCCCCCTTGCACATGAGGTTTCTTTCCAGGGTGAGGTTTTACTTGCGGGTAAACGGGGACGCAGACGCGAGGAGAGCAGGGACAGCTGTGTGCAGGGCCGGCATTTGCTCGTCGCCCCTTGGGGTCCCAGGAAATCTGAGCGATGTCGCCCTACGGACCTGTTTTTATTTTGTTATGCTTTGTTTTTCATTTAATATGCTACCGGAGGCTAAGGCTTTCCTTAGAGCAGCATTCCAACTCCAGGAACACTCTCCGAATGTATTCAGCCGCTTGTGGCCAAAGCCTGCCCATGGGCTTATCAGTGGCAGAAAGCAGCCCAGACCATGTTTTATGGATATTTCAGTGATAAAGTCCAGGGTCCCTGGGCCATTGATCTAATTTGCAAGCCATTAACATTCAGCCCGAATCCGTAATGAGAGCCTGGTCAGAGCAGGCTGCTAAGCCAACCCCCAGCCTGGGGTGCGTCTACCGTAATTGCACTGAAAACGCCACTAATTCCAATTTAATTGCTCATCTGGGCTGCAGTTAACGTCAATAAACAATGTCTAACTTGGGCAGCAAGGTTTGTTTGGGGAAGAACAGAGAAAGCAGTGAGGGAAACGGCCCCCTCCCTCCCAGACTGAATCCTGGTTGCCAAGGACCAGATCCAAAGGACCTTGGCTGCAGGACCCGCGGCTGCACCAGCTCCCTCCCGCTGGCTCCGCAGGCAGCCAGACCTGCCCAGTTCCAGCCTGCAAACCGGGAGGCCCGCACAGCCCCTGGCTTGGCACGGAGGCTCCCCACAGCTCTAGCCTCTCCCTCAGGGCCGCTGCCCCCTGCCTCACCCCACCCCGCCCTCAGTCTCCGCCTGTCCCCACTTAACTACTTGTTGGGGCAGTGCTGCCCGACAGAGAGATGCACGCTGCCCTGGGGGTTCGTCTCCCCCCGACCCCCGCCGGGAATTGTGCTGTCAGCAAGCGCTCACGGTGGTCCAGGCTTTTCTGCTTTTCAACACTTTCCTGTTTGCAAGATTGCAGTTAAGCTTCAGATGGAGAAACTAAGCTTCAAAGAGGTTGGGTGCTGGGCTTCCCTGGTGGCGCAGTGGTTGAGAGTCTGCCTGCCGATGCAGGGGACACGGGTTCGTGCCCCGGTCCGGGAAGATCCCACGTGCCGCGGAGCGGCTGGGCCCGTGAGCCATGGCCGCTGAGCCCGCGCGTCCGGAGCCTGTGCTCCGCAACGGGAGAGGCCACAGCAGTGAGAGGCCCGCGTACCGCAAAAAAAAAAAAAAAGATGCTTGGGTGCTTTTCCCAAGTCCAGAGTGAGCCGGAGTCCCCCTGTCTGTGGAGGACCGGCCTTAACCCTCCAGAGTGCCCGTCTCCCAGGCCCCAGGAGCACACCCCAGGGGGGGCACAGCCAGCCAGCGCCCATCCCGCCCCTCCCTTCCTGGCCCCTAACGTGCTGCCCTGTGTTCTGTTTCTGCCTAGACTTGCCGGTTCAGATCCTCAAGCCAGCGACCTTCACCGACACCACCCACTACCCCTTGCTGCTGGTGGTGTAAGTATCCCAGGATGAAACTCTCAAGAAGATGGTAAAAGCGGGAGCCTGATATCCATTGCAAACTAAACACTGGAAACAATTTAGCACGTTCTTTCTGTAACAGCCGGTGACCCCAGACATCAAAGGAAAGTGGGGCCCCAGTCGATTTCGGGGGATTTGCGACAGTGAGTGCAGGACTCGAGTCACATTCCGGGAGCCGTGCTTCGGTGGCCGGTCAGCGGCCCCAGAGACAGCGGGAAAGCTGTGGGGAGCCCAGCCTCACCGTGCAGGGCGGACGGATGCACCCGAGGTCACCCCGGGCGCCGGGGCCCCTAGAAACGGAGGCGGGCCTGGCAGGGTCTCGCTGGGGCCAGCGGCTCCTCCAGTGCCACCAGGCGGCCCTGAACACCAGGCAGTGGCCCTCAGGATGGTTTCAGATCTGCCTTGTGCTAATTAGCAAGCTTCTGGTTCAGGTGTCGAGAGCAACTTAAGAGCTTTCGAAGCACCTCTGACGTATTGGGTCCTGATTAGGGCTCTCGCTCGCTCGGGTGCCTGAGTGGCTGTGGGACGGAGGAGACGCTGAGCCTCGGGGCCTCTGGGGACGCAGCCCGTGTTCATGTGAAAGGGTCCAGGGGGGAGCAGGGGCCTGCACTGGGGCTCCTTAGGGACCACAGTGAAATCGCCCACCCAGAGCCTGACTAACCCTGTGCTTCTTGCCTGGCGCCCGGCCTGGGGCCCGGCCCTCAGTGACGAAGGCTGCGTTGTGAGGACGCCTGGCCACGACCCACTGTGCTGCTCCAGCTTGGTCACTAACCCGCTGTCCTCGCTGTCTGGACATTGCCAGCGACCACACACACACACACACACACACAC
Organism: Physeter macrocephalus; assembly: GCF_002837175.3. Lineage (NCBI taxonomy): Eukaryota > Metazoa > Chordata > Mammalia > Artiodactyla > Physeteridae > Physeter > Physeter macrocephalus. The sequence goes on along the minus strand of NC_041218.1, from coordinate 3,239,022 downwards.
ACACACACACACATACACACACATACACACCACACGAATGTACCAAACACACACATACACACACTACACAAATATACACATCACACACACACACATGCTCACATACACACACAAGCCACATACCACATACACACACCAGTATACACAGTACATACACACACGACACGCCAGTATACACAGCACATACACACACACACACCACACCAGTATACACAGCACATGCATACACACCACACCCACATATGCACACACCAGTATACACAGCACATACACACACACCACACCCACATATACACACATCAGTATACACAGCACATACACACACACCACACCCACATATACACACACCAGTACACACAGCACATACACACACACCACACACACGTACACACATACACACACCCCTTGCCTGCACTCCTGTCCCGGCAGAAGGCCAGGATGACAGTGGTGCAGTAGCTGTGGCCTCCTTTGGGGGGCGGCCAGCCTCAGAAGGGGCGTTGCGTCTGTTGCCGTTTCTGAGGGCCCTGGGCCTGGCGCTGGCCGTCCCTCCTGCTCACCCTGTCCCCTCCAGAAGGAAAGTCTCTTAGAAGCTTCCTCACCCCCATTAGTGCCAGTGAACGCTCAACAGCCGTGTCCCCATCTGCAAGGCCCGTAGGCAGCTCTGGCCGATTCCCGGGTGAGAACACGCGCCGTGGGTGACTTGAGCTCACACGGTCGTGCCTCCAGGCGGGAAACAGGGACGCCACGAGAACAAGAGAACCCACACCCCACCCAGCTAAGTGCATGGGCGATACTCCGCGGGGGGCGGTGGACAGGCTGCCCCACGGGGACGCGGACAGAAAGGCCACCCAGGTCAGCCACAGGCTCTGCTCCGGAGCGAACCAGAACGGAGGGAATTCCTTCAAACCAGGGGCCACCAGAAGGAGCAACACATGACGGAGACCAAGGCGGCAGCCTGGGAAACTGAGCCCAGGAAGGGCAGGACGCATCAGGCCGTGTGGGGAGACAAGCAAAGGGGGGACGTGGAGGGGCTTTTCAAAGTTCCTCTCCCCGAGAACATGCCCCTCGGTGACCTCGTGCTCGGGGTGGTCCTGGGAGCTCAGCTCCCCCACGCCCTCCGGGGGTGCCGAGGTGTGGAGCCGGGCGTCGTGGCCGCGGTCTCGGGCGCCCTCCGGGGAGGGCACGGCCGGCCCCTGGGGCATCAGCGGACCCGATGTCGGCTGGAGCAGCCGCTGCTGCAAGCCGCGTGCCGAGGCCTGGCCTGTCTTTCCAGGGATGGCGCCCCGGGGAGCCAGAGCGTGGCCGAGAAGTTCGAGGTGAGCTGGGAGACGGTGATGGTGAGTAGCCACGGGGCCGTGGTGGTCAAGTGCGACGGCCGCGGCAGCGGCTTCCAAGGGACCAAGCTGCTGCACGAGGTGAAGCGGAGGCTGGGCTCCCTGGAGGAGAAGGACCAGATGGAGGCTGTGAGGTGAGGACCCCGGAGGCACCACTGGAACGGAGGGGCGGCGGGGGGGGGCGGCCGCGGCTCCTGTCTGGGCTGCGCCGTGGTCCTCTCCAGACGCGTGTTTCTTGTCAACACACGTTTCACCTGCGATTTGCTCGTACTTACAAAGTCTTCGGGCAATTCCGCAGTGAATTCCTGCTAGTAATCTTCTCCCAAAGACTTGTATCCTCGTTATCACATAGCTCGGTGGCCTGTCCGTTTCCCTGATTGAAACCGGGTGCAGAGACCGTGACGTGGGCCTGCTGTGGTCGTAGACCTTGGCCGCTGATCACGGGGGGAGAGCCGGGCTGGGGGCTCGAGAGAGGGAGGACGTGAGCGGGGCTGGAGCCATGCAGCGGGTCACCGCGTTCCTGAGGAAGGACCCCCTGCGCTTCCAGGCGGCAGGTCAGAACCCCCGCTCAGCCCCGCTGACGGGCACGTTTTGTCCCTTGGTTTCTTCACATCCCTGTCACCGAGGCAGCAGGACTGATAGAGTGTCACCGAGAACAGAAAGGGGCTTAGTGCCGGGGACCGATGCTCAGAGTTACTGATTGAATTTTCTTGTTGCCCCGGAATAAGAGACATCAAGCACCTGTGCCCGGCTAACGGGCCTGCAGGCGCATCTGTAGAAATAGCGTTTTCACAGTTTTACGGCACAGCGGACCGTAGGGCCAAATGTGACTTTACCGGGAGATGCAGCCAGACCCGCAGACCCCGGTGCGCGGAGGGACAGGGAGGGCATGTGGCACGATTGCCATCCTCATCGTGAATCGGGTGCGCGAGGTTGGACGCTGGGCATCTGCAAAGGGCGGCACACGGCGCCCAGATGAATAACTGCTGACTGAAGGGCTGTAAGAAAGCTGGACATGGCACCCCAGGTGTCATCAGGACTGTATGCTCTGCAGGTTTAAAAGATTTCACTTTACTGACTTTTCAGAACGTTTTCTCTCTTGTTTTTAAAAAGATTGATGGCACGTGGTGTGTACTCAGTAAATAATTTCTAAGTGGATGAAACCACGAGTGCGTGAACGAATGGCCCACTCTCCTCAAGGGAGTCGTGAGCTGGTGAAGAGAGGCGACGCGATCAGACCAGCATGTGCTACAGGCAGAGCACAGGAGTGGGAGAGATGGCTGAGGACCCAAGCGTCCGGGAAGGCGCGCCCGTCAGGATGCCTTTGCCTGGAAGTTATAACAACAGCACAGACACGCGCGCACACACACCCAATGTTAAACGTGCTTTAAAAACGCGACACTGTATTGGCGCTGCAAGTCCGGGGGACGTCAGGCCTCAGCTTGGTTGCTCAGGGGCCCGACGGTGCCACCGAAGGCCCGGCTCTCTCGTCTCTCCGCTCAGCCAAGCGCGTGGCCTTGTGCTGAGCCTCTTCTCGCGCTCACAGGACGGCTGCCAGAGCACCGCCAGCAGGTTGAGCCACTTCCAGAAACCTCCAGGAAGGAAGGGAGGAGCCTCCCCAGGGGCACCCAACAAACCTCGTGTCTCCCCACCAACTGCAGAGCCCAGAAGCATCACCCAGGAGCAGTGGGGGCAACGCCCCTGAGACCCGGCGGGCTTGGGGCAGGTCCACCGCCCCGGGCGGAGGAAGGAAGGGTGGTGACAACACAGCCGGGAAAGGAGGAGAGGCAGCGGCGGCACGTGGGCCCCAGGGACCCCTCTGGAGAAGCGCGTGGGCCAAGGATGACCACAGAGCCCCCTCCCTCGGAGCCCCCCCTCTTTTCGTCTGCTCTGACTCCTCCCAGGAAGCCCGGGGTCCTCGCGGGCCCCCCGAGGCCCTGGGGGAGGACGCAGCGTCCTTCAGACATCCTGCCAGCCTGGCTGGTGTGGCCGCCCCACTCTGAGCAGGGGACGAGAGGGCACAGGCTGTTTCACACTCACGGTGTTTCTAAAAATAAGGGATTGATCGGCCATCTGTTCAAAAACAGGGCAGAGCCTGTTCCAGAACAACGGTAAATAATGTCAGCTCTTAAGCCACCGAGGCTTCCAGGAACAGGAACACATACCATCGCAAGCCTTACAGCCGTCAGCAGCCACGCAGACCTTCTCCGGGAGCTGATGCCCAAGGGTCTCAAGCCGTGGAAAACTCTGCGAAGCTTTATTTAGGATCTGGGTCTGTATTTTCATTGGAAAGAAATAGCCCAGTCTGTGCAGTTTAAGAGACCTTGAGACCAGCCCCCCCACCCTAGCTCCCCAAAGCTCCCCACCCCCGGGCACCTGTGCCAACTTCCTCCGTCACCTGGAGGAAGTCCTGGAGCCCAGGGGGTCTCCCCCGACCACAGCCGCCAGGCGTGTCCCTCCCCGGCGAGGGCCCTGCGAACGGGTGGCCTGGGAGCGGAGGAACACAGCCCTGCGGGGAGGGGCTTCTAGGAGGAGGTGGCTTTCTGCTAAGACCCCGCCTCAGAGGGTGGGAGGATTTGCCTGCGGGGGCGCGAGCGCGCGTCCCGCACAGATGCGATGCTGTGAGCGGCGGTCCCGGTAACACAAAGGCGCGTGAGGTCCAGGGCCCCCAGTAAGCCCAGTGTGGGCCGCGCTGGGGCCAGGGGACGCCTGGAGACGTGGGGCGGGCTGAGACCCTCCCACACCATCTTCCGGAGCCGCCGCCTGCCCTCCCAGCAGCAGAGGTCCCTCAGGGGAGTTCAGCAAGGAGGTGACAAGGCCACCTTTATTTTTCAGAACCGTAATGCTGGTGGCGGCGTAGCAGGTTTTATGGGTCAGAGTCCTGGCAGGAAACATTCAAATGGGGCTGGCGACATAGGAGCAGGGGGCCAGTCAGGGCTGTCGGAGTCCCCGAGAGGGCGGGGGCAGCGCCGTGCCGCGGAGGAAGCGTTTCTGCAGCAGGGTCAGCAGGTCCGTAAGTGAATAGATAATAACGGAGGCGGACGCGGAGCTGGCCGGTGAGTTCTGGGTCCCTCGCGACGCCCTGCTGCCCCCCGCAGAGGGCAGGACAAATGTGCCGACCGCACTCCTCCCGCGGGCCCCTCCTTGTTGCCCCGTCGAGTCTCTGGCCGTGAGGCTCCCTGACCCTGAAGGTGCTGAGAGCAGCTGTGTGGTCCGTGACACCTGCGTCGGCCTGGGTCCCCGGGAAGCGGTGCCAACACACGCTTAGACGCGCAGAAGGTGTGTTTGCGCAGGATGCGGGGCCCAGAGCGCAGCAGGGGCAGAGCCGTCAGACTGCAGGGGCTCTGACACGGGGAAGGACGGGACCCAGAGAGCGGGCTTCCCGTGGCAGCTGGGCTTCGAGCATCTCTGCCAAGCTGAGGCGGGTCTCGGACGACCCCATGCCGGTCACTGGCGGGGACAGCTTGAGACGGTGTGGACCCGTGGAAGGCTGGAAGGTGCGAGCGCTGCTGCTCCCAGGGTGTCAGCCCACCTCCCCCGGACGCGCTTCTGGAGGCTGGAGCCTCCCCCGTCCTCACTCGGGGCCTCTGCAAGCCCTGCACTGTGTGGAGCAGAGCTCAGCGCCTGCCCCATCGAGAAGGACGCCGGGGTCTTGCTGCGCCTCGGAGCACCCCAGCGATGAAACGTGCTCTCCTGCGCCCGAGTCAGCCTGCGCTCCATCTCGGGGCTCCACTGCTCACCAGGAAGCAACCGTCACACAGGAACTGCGCGGCTGGTGCGTGCAAGTATAGCAGAAGATATAACAGAAATACTTGATATTTGGAAAAAACTATTTTCCTTGGGAGACTCCCGAGCACTTTACAAATGAGGGTCATTACCGAGGCCTGTGGTTTTCAGATCAGGAAGTGACTCGCCAGCTAATTAAATGAAGGGGTTGCCGGAGACCAGAGGCTGCCTGCGAATGTGGAAGTAGAGCCCGATCTATTTTATGAACTGGAATGGCGCCTGAGACCCCGGCCCCATGCCCTTTGAGGTTCACGCGGCTCACTCCACGCTCCGTGGTCTCCGCAGACTGCTACACGATCCCAGCAATCGTGGTCTGGACCTCAGGCCGTGGGGCAAATCCTCATGGGGCCAGGTTGACCATTTCACCAGGGATTCCCAGACGCACGTCTGTGTATCAGGGATTTGGGTCATAAGAAGAGAATTCAGAAACTTGGAGAAACGTATTCAATGGTTCCACGTGTGTAGGCATGCCTGCCGTGCTTTGAAGGTCAGCCTAGGCTGTGTGTGCGTGTGCGTGTGTGCGTGCGTGTGTGTGTGTGTGTATGCGCCTGCACACACCTCCAGCTCCTAAGCCTGGCAGATTCAACATATTTTGCAGAATTCAACCCATAACAAAGGCTTAAATGATCCACACAAATTCCCTTGCCCTTCACCCAACCCCCCACCAGCCCTGCTTCCCGGAGACAGCCACCCTCACCCGCATCATCTCCTTCATCGAGTGTTCATCTCCTCTCTTCTCAACACAGTTGTCACCGCGTCACCATTTCCCATCACATGACTTCCTGTGGTCGCAGCTGAGGATTTAGCTGCTCTGTACCATCATCTTCCCGGAACTGTTCCATCAACCGCCTGGTTAGATCAACAGTCTGAGGCGCGGGCTCACTACGTAAACGGTGCTGACCTCAGACCCTGGTGGTGTCTTCGTGCCCCGCTTTCCTTTACATCACTTAATTTTTCCTGAAGTGTTGCTTTGTCTTTCATTTGGGTAACTTTCTATGTATCGGTACCTGCTCTCAATATTTCCAGTTGTTCCTGCATGCCACTCGGGCTCCTGTTACTATTCTTCCCAGATGCTCAAACATACTAGCAATCTGTCCGTCCCAACGTTCTTTTCTTGAGCTGTAGTCCTCTTTCTTCTGGTCCGCTTGGACCAGGTGTCTGTAGGGTCACTTTTGAGGCCCTTTTTACAACTCTCCTGTGTTGGGTCCTTTGCACACACCCTGGGTCACGGGCCAAAGAGCAACAGATATATGTCTCCCTTTTTATTTACTTTTTCCTTCATATATCTAGAAAACATCTCAAAATGTCTTTATTCTGTTCCCACATTTGAAATTGTTTATCTCGATATAAAATCTACAAAGAAAATCATTTCTATCTAGAAGGCCCTGGAATCATCCACCACGTGTTGCTGGTGAGAAAAACGATGTCATTCTATTTGCTGATCCTTGTAGATGGCCTGCTTCCTTCTCCTTTTCAGAAGAAGGGCGTCTTTAATCCTGGTACCCTGAAATTTCAGCCATTGGCGTGGGACTTTTCAGTCTGGGGAGTACTTGTTCTTCAGTCTTGGAAAGTTTTTGCTATGATGTGTTGATAATTTCTCTTTTCTCTGTTGTTTCTTTCTGGAACTTTTATTGTACTATTTTGGTGCTTCCGGTTTATTCTCATCATACCTATTCTCTCCTATATTCCAGCCTTTCTGTTGAATGTTTATTTTCAGGCATGACACTTCAAAATCCCTAGCCTTCTCTCCTCATCCAAGAGCATACTATTCTTGTCCAGTTGGTTCAATATTTTTTGTCTTTCTAGATATATTAGGACGATTTTCTTCTGTTCACTGAATTATCTCTGTTCCCTCTGGATTCCTGAATTTTTCTGGTTTTTTTTTGTTGTTGTTCTTTGGGTTTGGGTTTGGACTCTCTCATCTGGAAGATTCTTTACATTTCTGATGAAACCTGGCTGCCTCTTCATTCATAAGAGAGGCACTAACCGGGGTGCCAGTTCTGTGTGCAGATTGTGAGGTGTTGGCAGGTGGCCTTTACCGAGGGTGGTGGAGGGCATCCAGCTCTTCATTGGAGAGACCCACACCCCTTGATGTGGTGTGTATCCTCTCCAGGGGCGGCCAGCTTCTCCAGCCTGGGCATCACATGCCCGAGTACCTGCGTCTGGGCGAGGCCAAGGGAAGCCCATGTAGGATGCAGACTCGCCGGTGGCTTGCCTGCTGCAATCCTGCACCTCACCCCGCACTGAGCCTGGTGTCCCCGCGTCTGGAGCCTGTTCTGTTTCTCCCCAGAAAGTTTCAGTGACATGTCTGAAGGTCCACAGCCCCTTAGTAGCTGAGCAGGAATTGGACACAAGGTACCCTGACTCTGAGAGTGGAAGCTTCTGACAATAAGGCCTGTGAATTAGCCTTTGTCCCGAAGACTTGGCACTGAGGCTCACAGATGACACACGCTCAAGGGATGGATGGGGAAGGGGGGGGGGACGAGGAGGAGGGGAAGGTAGTAGGTCCAGTTTTCTTGTACTCCCTAGTATTCTGAAATGGAATCCAACAGATCAATCCACAGAACGAACATGCATGAATCATCAGTTTTCCACAAATACCCTGGGGAAATTCGTTATATTAAAATAAACAGTAATACGCAGTTCGCCCTCGTTAACCTCGGGGACTGGTTCCAGGACCCACGTGGGTACCACAGTCCTCGGATGCCCAAGCCCCTTCTGTAAAATGGTGGAGCATATGCACATACCCATCACACATCCTTCTGTGTACTGAAGATACACACGTCTCTCAATCCCTTATACTCCCCCCCTACGTGTAAATGCTACGTAGACAGTTGTAAGTTGTAAGTACAATGTAAATGCTGTGTAAATAGTTACCAAGGTGCGGCAAAATCAAGTTTTGCTTTTTGGAATTTTCTGGATTTTTTTTTTCAATATTTCCAATACGCAGTTGGTTGGATCGGATCTGTGGGTGTGGAACCTGTGGATACGGAGGGCTGACTGTAATAAAAGTACAAAAGTCACCTGAATTTGTATCATCGTGAGAAGTCAGGACAATTGCTGCTCCGCGCTGGACCCTCCCTCTCGCCCTTCCCACCCCTGGGAACGGGGTCCGTTTGCTTCCAACATCATAATAGAAGCGCTGCTCCAACCATGAAGGGCAGGCCGGGTGCCAGGACGTGGGCGTCCTTGGAGAGTTGGCTGGAGACGGATAGGGCACCCTCAGGGCCCAGGACCCGGAGGTTTACAGTCCCCCAGGCTGAGAAGGGCAGTCAGAGGGCACGGGGTGGCTCCAGACAGCAGACCCAAGAAAATAATCACCGGGCAACACCCAGACTGGGGTGACAGGAAGCTGGGGGAAGGAGGCTCCGCGGTGGTGCCAGATGCAGAGAGGCAGCGGGAAGGCTCAGAAAGAAGCCAGTTACTGGCCGGCAGGTGGCAGGACACCTGCTGCCGAGTGACGGTCCAGAACCCCGAAAGATTCCAGCCACTTTGGGCGGGAAACAAGGGGCCACGGGGAGAGCAGTGAGATGCGGGCAGGGACAAGGCGGGACCGGGCAGCGCCAGCCTGGGCGCCGGGCCGGTGGCATCCAAGGCAGAGCTCTGGCAGGAGTGATTCTGTCACCAAACAGGTCCAAGACAGGGACCCCTCCCAGGAGTTGGGGACAGAGGACTCTGCAGGTGAAGGGGGACCCCGTGCCCCGACTCGAAGCCGGCTAGCACCCGGAGAGCCTTTTCTCCCCGCTGACCCCGGAGGGCCCTCCCAGAGCCCGGTGGCTGGGAGCCACGTGGTCCAAGTGAGGGAGCCGGGGACCCAGGCGGGCCTGCGAGTCTGCAGAACAGCCTCTGCTGCTTCGCATTCCTGGTTCTCAACCAGCAAGCTTTACACGCCTGGCCCCGCCCCACGGTGATGGCAGGGGCGCTTTGAGTTTTGCGTAAAGTAAAAGCAATGACCAATGATATTAGAATTCCAATATTTCCTTTGATTAAAGTAGGGGTTTTCATCCTTGAAATGGCCGGAGAACACGGCTCTGGACCCCACGGTTGCACGACTCAGCCGTGGCACGCACTAACTCCCCTGTCTCCTTGACCTTTCAGGGTGATGCTGAAGGAGCAGTACATTGACAAGACGCGCGTGGCCGTGTTTGGGAAGGTGAGGTTGCTGGCCCCTGTTTGCATGCCCCCTGCTCAGGCCCTGACCTGCAGCACCCCCAGGCCCGACCCTGATTCACTGGGAACGTCTCTGCTCCCGCCACCTGCGAGCCTTTTTTTTTTTTTTTAACATCTTTATTGGAGTATAATTGCTTTACAATGGTGTGTTAGTTTCTGCTTTATAACAAAGTGAATCAGCTATACGTATACATATAACCCCCATATCTCCTCCCTCTTGCGTCTCCCTCCCACCCTCCCTATCCCACCCCTCTAGGTGGTCACAAAGCACCGAGCTGATCTCCCTGTGCTATGCGGCTGCTTCCCACTAGCTATCTATTTTACATTTGGTAGTGTATATATGTCCATGCCACTCTCTCACTTTGTCACAGCTTACCCTTCCCCCTCCCCGTGTCCTCAGGTCCGTTCCGTACGGCTGCGTCTTTATTCCTGTCCTGCCCCTAGCTTCTTCAGATCCATTTTTTCTTAGATTCCGTATATATGTGTGAGCATACGGTATTTGTTTTTCTCTCTCTGACTGACTTCACTCTGTATGACAGGCTCTGGGTCCACCCACCTCACTACAAATAACTCAAGATGTTCAGTGATTCCAGCGCAGGGAGCCCTCATCTGAGCAGCTCATATATCAATGTTTCTTTCACACTATCTGGAAGGAAAGATAAAAAGAAGGCAGATCCTGTGGGAGTGCTCTGTGCGGCTCCTAATTACTTTTCAGACAAGCCTGCCGTGGCTCTCGGGGTGGTACCCCAGGAAAGAAGGCGAGGCAGGAGTCTTTATTTCTGTATGTCTTTCTGTGCAGTAGCCACGTTAATTTAGCAGGTTCACTTACGGGCTAGGGAGGGGGTGGGGAGGTTCGTGCACTGAACTGTCAAACCAGAGAAGCTTCCATGGGGTGGCCCACGTCCGAGGGCCATAGCCGGGTGTGGTGGGGTCGTGGCTGGGAGTTGGGTCCCTGGAGGACCACCTCCTGTCGCCTTGGCCCCCTCCCCCGTTGTTAGGTGGCCTGGACCCGCGGGCTCTTGGTCTCAAGGCAGGAGCACAGAGAGACAGACACAGACCCGTCTTCCCTCTGAGAGAACAGGCCCTGCAGAGGGCCCTCGCAGTGACCCCATGGCAGGTGGAGGTTTGAACAGGTAACCGGAGAGATACCTGTTACATCATCACCTCTGAGCCCAGGGTGTCGAGAGAGCCGTGTGCATCTGAGACGAGGCATCGCCCTGTGGAGGTCCCAGCACGCGTGCTGTGTATCCCACACCCGCACGGGAGGTGCAGCAGCAAAGGGAGGGCCCAGGGGATGGATCAGAGCCTGGACGCCGAGTCCTAGGGCTCCTTCTGTGCTGCCGGAGGCCACTCCCAGCCTGCGAGGCTCAGAGCCAGTTGGATCCCTTAGGGCGTAACTTGGGGCGTCAGCTCTTACCTCCCGTCCCCACGGGAAAGTTACTGCCCTACAGACTGACCACGGCTCAGGGCAGGGCGCCCGGGCCCAGGTCAGCCTCTGTCCAGTCTCGGCTCTTCCCCAAACAGGCCCTCTGCTCCTGGGAGCTTGGCCTCCCTCCTCTGGCTGCTTTCCACGTGGGCACCTGAACATGGCCCCCGCGCCTGGACCTTTCAAAGGTCACTGTGGACGCAGCCTCAGGAGTCAGGGAGCCGTGAAGAGGCTTTCTGGACAAGTGGGAGATTCAGCTGCCTGGGCGTCGTGTGCTGTGTGGACGGGGTCCCACACGTCCTTCAGAACGCAGCCCACACCCCCGTCCCTGAGACAGGCCGAGGATGTGTGTGGTGCTCTTTGCTGGTCACCGCCCTTATCCACTCTGCCTGATGGGTCCCCGCCTCTTTGAATGGCGCCTCAGATACAGGGTCGTGGACTCTGTGATTGCATCCCCTCCAAGGCACTAAGCCATCGATTCCTTTAGCTGACGGGCATTCGGCAGTTTCAGGTTCACAGCACGCTTGAGAGAATTCCCCCTGCTCCGCCCAGCGTGCACGGGCCCCCCCACTATCAAACCCCACCATTTGCTACCTTTGTTACGGTTGACAAACCTGCACTGACACATCATCATCACCCAGAGCCCAGAGTTTACATCAGGGATCCGTCTTGAGGTTGTGCCTTCTGTGGGTTTGGACAAATGTGTGATGGCAGGTCTCCTCATTACGGGATCGCACAGAGCAGTCTCTCTGCCCTGAAGATGCTCTGAGCTCCACCTCTTCAGCCCTCTCTCCCCCCCCCGCCAGCAGCCACCCCTCTTTTTACCGTCTCCACGGCTGTGCCTTTTCCAGAGTGTCACAGAGTCCGAGTCACATAGTGTGGCGCCTTCTCAGATGGCTTCTCTCACTTAGCCTTTAAGGGTCCTCCAGATCTTCCCATAGCGTCGTAGCGCATCTCTTTTTAGCACCAGATAGTCCACTGCCTGGATGCACCACAGTTCATCCACTCGCCTTCTGAGGGGCATCTGGGTTGCTTCCGAGGTTCGACAATTACGAACAAAGCTGCTCTGGTCATCCACGTGCAGGTTTTTGTGTGGATATCAGTTTTCAGCTTCGAGTAAATACCAAGGAGTGCAGTCACGGGATCATATGGTGAGGGGATGTTTAGTTTTGTAAGAAACCACCAAACTAAACTGTCTCTATAGTGTTTGTACCATGTTGCATTCCCACCAGCAGCGAATGAGAGTTCCTGTTTAAGTTTTCAGCTTCTTCGAGTAAATACCAAGGAGTGCAGTCACGGGATCATATGGTGAGGGGATGTTTAGTTTTGTAAGAAACCACCAAACTAAACTGTCTCTATAGTGTTTGTACCATGTTGCATTCCCACCAGCAGCGAATGAGAGTTCCTGTTGCTCTACATCCTCACCAGCATTTGATGTTGTCAGTCAACACATTTTAAAAAACAAACTGCAGAATGACTGGTAAGGCTTGGAGATTCCATTGACCATGAATATTATTTGCCAGAAACCAAAAAGACTCTTACTGTCATTAAGATTTTCCTGTTCTGCTGAAGGAGCACTATTATAATATAACAAACTCAAATATATTGATCAAAAACAGTTAATTCTACAGTGAGTTTGGCATGGCATGGACATGACAGTCTCCATCAGGTGTGTGGGTTCTACACACACCACCCTCTCGGCACACGCACTCACGCACGCCCACACCTTTGCCAGACCCGTGCCACACCCTGGTTCTCTGGGCCTTCGCTCCTCTCCCTGCCCACCTCTGCTCAGCAAGACAGCACATCTGTGCCCCCTTCCCTTTGGGTCTTGCAGGAAACGGGCGCACCTGGACCAGCCAGCACCCACGGCAGATACGGTGTAATGCTTTGCCCTCTCTGGAAGGCTCACATTGAAATTGGGGTCTTTCACGTCAGCCCCAAATAAGGGCAGTACAGGAAATGAAGGACTGACCCACGTAGACGACACGTGCGGACGTCCGTCCCGGGCAGAGCGTCCCTGAGCTGAGCGTCCTGGCGACCAGTGCTGGAGCCCTTTGACGCTGGCTCCTCGTGGGCCCGCCCTCAGCATCACAGAAGGCGGGCTGGCTCTGCCTGTAGGCACGGGAGAGGCAGCAGGGAGCGCTGCGTCGGGACGCTGGGCAGCCGCCCCACGCCCCACGCCGCCCCACGCCACACGCCGCACTCCAGTCACCGCCACCCTCCAGTCACCGCCACGTTTCATCCTCGTGTCACTCGAACACGAGGCCCAGGAGGGGGATACTTGCCTCGCGTTATATTTAGCTGGAAAGGCATTTGCGTTCATCTTTTTACCTCCCTTATAGTTCTTCAACGTTAATTTTTTTTAAAGAACGAACTACGCGACAGTGGCTGCTTGAGCCCCTGAGCTCACTGCCTGAGGCTGTTTCATGGGTGAGTTATTGACTTCGCTCCTGCCCTTCTCTCTGCCTTCCGCTCGTTCGCAGGATTACGGTGGGTACCTGAGCGCCTACATCCTGCCGGCGAAGGGCGAGAATCAAGGCCCGGTTTTCACCTGTGGCTCTGCGCTCTCCCCGATAACAGACTTCAAGCTCTACGGTAGGGCCCCCGCCCCCAGGCCTCCCTCCCTGGGCACCCGGGCCGATCACCCGCAGCGTGGCGAGGAGGCCCGCGGTGGGACCTCACAGACGGGGCCTGGGGGAGGGGGAGGGGCTCAGGCCACCTGCTCCAAGGGGTCACCGCCGCCGCGCAGTCGCGCTCCCGACGCCCGGACCCGGAGCCGGACACGGCCAGCGCCTCTGCCCGTGCTTGCGGTGGCGCGAGTGGCGCGGGCAGAGGGGAAGGGGACTCCGCGCCGCCCCCGGGGTGCGGCGGGGGCCCTCCGGCCGCCCTCCGCCCCGGCACCTGCCAGCTCCCTTCTGCGACCGGACTCCCAGGGTGGCGGGCGGCCCCCGCCTGCAGCCGCAGGACATGGCTCTGTGGGCACTGCTGGGGGTCCTCCCTCTGGTCAGCCAGCCTCTTTTCTCTGAACGTGAAGGGCTTTGTGACGTCGCCCTGTTTTTAAATGTCGGCGAGGCCCTCTCTGGGGGCTCGGAGCTGGCGTTCGGGTCAGGGCGGCAGGGAGTCTCGGCCGTCGGCCCCAACTGCGGCACCGAGCCAGCCTGACGGGGAAGCCGGGGGCTCCTGGTCGCTGGTGTGCGGAGCCCTGCTGGGGGCCTGAGGTCCCTTCGGGGCAGAGGAGCCAGCATCACTCCACGGCCGCGCCCTCCTGCGCCCCAGCCCGGCACCGTGGGCCCCGCGGAGCCGTCCAGGGACGCCGGCGCGTCCGCAGCTCCCCGGCTCTGGCAGCCCAAAGGCTCCCGGCGGACGTGCTCATCTTTGCAAGTGCTGAATGCACAGGCCGTCTCAAAAGCATGCAGGAACTCCCCCAATTCCAAATTTTAGTCACTTAAAATGATCGTCCCATGGGAATCCGTGTAACATATTCTCTGTTTTTCAAATTCAGTGAGACGGGGCTTCCCTGGTGGCGCAGTGGTTGCGCGTCCGCCTGCCGATGCAGGGGAACCGGGTTCGTGCCCCGGTCCGGGAAGATCCCACGTGCCGCGGAGCGGCTGGGCCCGTGAGCCACGGCCGCTGAGCCTGTGCGTCCGGAGCCTGTGCTCCGCAGCGGGAGAGGCCACAGCAGAGGGAGGCCCGCGTACCACAAAAAAAAAAAAAAAAAAATCAGTGAGACTTTCTCGGGGTTTTTGATCAAAGCTATTTCACATCTGCCTGAGTTGAGTGCACACAAGCGCCCAGCCCCGCGCCTTGATGTGTCTCTGCGCCTGGGGCAGCGGAGAGCCCACGTGGCCGCCTGGACCGGACTAAGGGGTCCCTGCAGCTGTAGGAGGAGCTCGGCGCCCTGGACTCCCCGACTTCCTGACGGGCGGCCTGGGTCCTCACGAGACCCGAGCCGGGGGGCAGGCAGAGCGGAGGCAGCCGACACTTCCTGAAAATAAGGGAACCTGACGGAAGCTTGCTCTTCGTATCTGTTCCCCCTTCTGGGCGTTGAAATGAAGTGGGGGCGGGGTGCGAATCCTGTTTATTTCGGAATCGGATCAGTTCGGTTTCCCTCGTGCTGCAATCCCACCACCACTAGCAGGTCTAAATGTCACTGTGGCGCCGGCCGAGTAACCCCGTAAAGACCCACGAGGTTTAGGTGCTTCTTCAGAAGCAGATGTTCCCCGGGCAAATGGAAGGGAGTCCGGCCCACCAACACTAGCAGGTCTAAATGTCACTGTGGCGCCGGCCGAGTAACCCCGTAAAGACCCACGAGGTTTAGGTGCTTCTTCAGAAGCAGATGTTCCCCGGGCAAATGGAAGGGAGTCCGGCCCCGGCCCCCAGCCCCGTCCGCAGGGCGGCCCCGGAGCCCAAAGGGGCCCCGAGGCCAAGGGCTAACGCTCTCCTCTGCTTGTGTGCAGCGTCTGCGTTTTCCGAGAGGTACTTGGGCCTCCACGGACTTGACAACAGAGCGTATGAGGTGTGTTTGGGTTAGGGTTAGGGTTTGGGGCAGAGCCACCACTTGGCAAAAACGAGGAACCCTCCGCTCTGCTTCTGCGAACCGCTCCCTCCCTCCCCCCGCGGGCCCCCCCCCCTCAACTCCCGAGGGCCCGTGTGCTCCCTCCGGTGTCAAAGCTCATTCACCGGGTGGTGACCTCTCCGAGATGGGGCTGGTTGACCATTCTGGAACCGGAGGGACAAGGCGGAAGGTGGGGAAGGGCTCAGGCTGGAGGAGTCTGTCCCAGGGCCCGCGGGCTCGGCTGTGGAGGGCCGCTGGCCCCCGCCCCCAGGGCTGCTTCTGCTGCGGGAGAGGCAGCCCTCGATGGGGGGGGTGGGGGGAGCAGGAAGCTCCAGGGACACCACCTCCTAGTCCTCGCCGCTCAGTCGGCTGAGAGTGGACATCACACATGCATCTCCTCACGGGCACCGAGGAGGCCAGAGATCTGCTGCAGGCCGGGCTGCGGCTTCAGAGCTGAAACCCCGGCGCGAACAGCGGACGCTCTGGCCAGGGCAGCACCTCCCAGTGGCATCAGTTGAATGAAGGCCCCAGACCACCTGCAGGGGAAGGAGACCCTTTCTCGCTGCTTCCTAGATCTTCTCCTGTCCCCTTCCTCTTTAAAAGGGGTTGAGGCTGGGAAAGCCCAGGCCCCTGAGAGCTTTCACAGGGCCTCCAGGAACTGTGCCCCCCGCACTGCATGGACCTCACCGTCCGGGTCAGGGTTCCTGGGCTCATCCCCTACTGCCCGCGGTGGGCGCTGACCCCCCTCTCGCCCACGTGCAGATGGCCAAGGTGGCGCACCGGGTGTCCACGCTGGAAGGGCAGCAGCTCCTGATCATCCACGCGACCGCCGACGGTGAGCCCCCGACACTGGCCACGGCGCCTCGGCGAAAGCATCGCTCTCCGTGGTGTTAACGGGTTTTGACACTTTCCTGTTTTTTTCTTTAAACAGAAAAAATCCATTTCCAGCACACCGCAGAACTCATCACGCAGCTCATTAAGGGAAAAGCTAACTACAGCTTACAGGTACAGTGCTGCACGCCTGCCCTCCCTCACACATGCCTTTGCACGGAGGAGGAGCTGGGTGGTACCCGGCCACCCGTGACTGCAAACACTCCTCTGTCACGGCCGTCGGAGGTGCTCGGGGACACGTCAGCTCAGACAGATGGGCAGTGCTTTCTTTTTCTGCCGATTGATGGCGGCTCGGTTCCAAGCTCAGGCTGTGTTTAAGCCCCTTTAGGCTCCACCACCGCCCCCCGCCCCCGCTCCCTCCCCGGCTGATGAGCGAAGGCGGGGCAGCAGCCTCACCCCCACGCTCGCTGAAGAGGGGGCTGCTGTCCCACACCGATGAGCGCGGCCTTGGCTTCACTAGCCTCCCCCCGGAAAGCACACATCTGCCAAATACTGGCTGGATGTTCCAGAACCTTCTGTGGTGCAGCAGTAGTTAAAGAGCACTGTCCTTCCCAAGAGCCCGACTCACAGCCTTGACCTCACTGGCATCAAGTGCTGACCCACCGGCTCTAGTGTAGGTGCTTTCCAGCGATGCACGATGCTGCTTCTGGAAACTTCTTCCATCTCCTTCCCGCCCTCTGGCTCACTTGGTGAGACAGGTGTGACCCCGGTGGTCTTCTCAGGTCCAGGATAAACGGGAGACTTCCTCAGCCAGGGCCCCGTCCCTCGGAGCACGGCAGCGCTGCCTGCCTCTGTCTCCCAGCCCTGGCTTTGCTGCGTGGCTGTCTCGTATAGGCCAGTGCGCGCTGGCCGGTCGGGGGAGCGCTTCCCGCAGGGAGGGAGGCCGGCCTGCGTGCTGGTGAACGCGGAGGGAGGGGCTTAGTTCACGTGACACTGGAGTTCCTTCTGAGCATGCTCAGGTCACAGTACGACGCTAAGTACGTCGTGTGCACGCGATGCAGCCGCGGAAGGTCCCACGGCAGAGCTCTGCCTGCCGGTGTGGACCACTCCCCAGATACAGGCGAAGCGAAGTCAGCAAGGTGCGGGCGATACCCACCCCAGGTCCCACTGGACACCGTGCAGGCGCGGCGAGTGTCTGAGGTACTCGATGAGCTTGTAAAGGTGACAGCTCCAGGTGAGGGCTCCAGGCGACCAGGACCCGGGTGGGAGGAGACATACTTCCTGCTCTGTAACCCTTTGTACTATTGGATGTTTAAGGTACATATAATAGCTCAATGACCACCTTCATAAATATGAAAATAAAGGTGAGTGTCATCATCTGAAGACATAAGAGGAAGACAGGGTTCAAAATGCGGGAAGCAGCCTGGTATCATGGAGAGAACATGGGCTTTGGGGCCAATTAGACTTGGCTTTGAATCCCAGCTGGGACCGGGCCCTTCGTGTGGAAGTGGTGCAGTGCCCCTGGGTACTCGGTGTCTTTACATTTGGGGATGGAATGATTAGCTGCCGTCTTCTCGGCCCTGCCTATGTCCCAGGGCTTGTTCTAAGCATTTCAGAGGTATTCCATCATTCAATTCTCACATAGCTCAATGAGCTAGATTTTATGGTGAGGTCATCTGCCTTCGACGCCGGGGTCCAGGAAAGCCCCCTGTGCACGGCACACGGTGAGTCAAACGCAGGTGCCCGTGGGAGCGAAGGTTTCCCCGCTCCCACCACGGTTATAGAGGCAGCACGGAATTCTTCCCATTTCTTTGGGAGGCCTGATGCCTGGAGGCCTGGGCCGCTCGCTGCCTCTGTGGTCCCCGAGCCCGGATCCCTGTTGCAAATTCAAACAAGCGGAGCGAGCGAGGCATTCAGAGTCTGTTAAGCGATGTGTTTTCTGATTCCGTCCCTGATTTGCTGTGGGCGCCCTCCACCTGGCAAAGCCGCGAGGAGAAGCAGCCCTGAAATGCCCTCCAGGCTGAGCTTCCGGCTGCGCGGAGCCCGGGCTGTGGGGCTCGGAGTCTCACCGGCGCCCCAGCCCACGCGGAGGGCGGCCACGCGGGTCACTCCTCACGCCTCTCTTGCAGATATACCCGGACGAGAGCCACTACTTCAGCAGCGCCCCCCTGCAGCAGCACCTGTACCGAGCCCTCATCAGCTTCTTCGTGGAGTGCTTCAGGATCCAGGACAAACTCCCGACAGCCGCAGCAAAAGAGGACGAGGAGGAGGACTGACCGAGCCAGCCCGGAGCACAGCCTGGCGCTTCCTGGGACAGTGGACACCGACTGGGGAACCCCGCCTCGCTCTCCCTCAGGGGCCTGGGCTGGGGGCGGGAAGCGCCACCTTCCCAACGTGTGTGTTTCTGGTCCTGAAGGCAGTTTTGCTCCAGAAACAAGCTCCTCCCCGGGTGGAGATGCCTCGTCGCTCACAAGGGCTTCCACGGAGCTTGGAACCATCGCCACGCCAGAGTGACGGGCACCTCCCCGCGACCCCTCCCCGAGGAACAAAGCAAAGGATGGATGGCAGTGCAGAAGCTGGCCCCGGAATTCGAGCTCGCGAGCGGGAGCGTTTAGACCCGGCCTCCGCTCGGGTACCGCTTCCACTCCAGAGCATCATACCCCGTCTGATGTCGCCGCGCCGTGGACCAACTAGAGCACAATTATTTTCCCAGTACTTGTCCATAGATTGGCTGGCTCCTTCCTGTAATTAGGACATTCTGCATTTTAAGGGGCTGTACGAAGTGTTACTGTAGCTACGCTAATGGTTAACCTTATGGAATTAATTCGTATTTTTCTATGTTTTTTACCTGACACTGTCTCTGGTCATGGGGTTGCTTTGCTGTGCTTTTTTTTTTTTTTTTTTTTTTTTTTGCTTTGTTTTGCTTTGTTTCGTTCAGTCAGTATGTAGGCTTTGCACTTGTTTGGATAAAGAAACAGATCAGAAGTAACTAACTGCTCTCTCCTCAACTCAACATCATCTTTAGACTTTGTGGAGACATTTCAGAACACTGAGAGGGAACAAAACATCCAATACTCTTCACTAAAAAAAGTCATAAAGAAAACCTGTCTCCCAGCAAGCTGCATTAGGATCTGGCTTAGATTCACATTGTCCATCTCTCTGTGCCCTTAGGCCCATCCTTTTCCTCCCTGATAAGCCGTCAGGTCTCTTCAGGTGACGTTTGGTTAAAAAACATGAACAAAGTGTTGACTCCGCCTCCAGGCCTGTCACGTGTGCTGGGGTGACCGGAACCCTGGAGGCAAGTGAGGCCCGCGCCAGTGTCACCCCCACCCTGGGGTGGCTCTGTCCCTCCCTGCCGCACGCAAGCAGTGTCGTCGATGTCCCTAGCCTTGTAAGACATCCTCTGACCAGGCGCACAGCCAGCATCCCGTGTATATTTCACTTTGTTGTATATAAAGACGGGAATGCGGTCGGGCGTCGCACCGCGTCCCCTGCCCTCCGCCCGGTTTTCACCGTGTTTCGCCTGCATGCCCGCAGCCTGGCTGAGCTGCTCTCTCTACAAGTGCTTGTTGGAAATACGTGGATGACCGTCATCTCCTCTGGAGCTTGTTGACAACGCGAGTGTCATTTCGGATTTCTCCCGCTCCCGGTCCCCCTGGGAAGGGGTGCTCCGTGACATTCTTATCAGCGGAGAAGATATGTCCATGTCACTTCCGGTGTTTGGGGGTTTGGGTCTCACCTACACGAGCTTTGACTGTCAGTTGTACTTCGTTCGATTGGAAGATCTCCGTCACAGGATTGTTTTTCGGGGGCTGCATCACCATTTGGGAAGAGGATGAACGTGCCGAGCAGCAGGACCACCCTGAGCGCTGCGCGGCCACGCTTTGGCCATTTCAGCGGGCTCGACCGACTGCAAAGGCAACTCAGTCTGCAGAGGGAAGCCGGCTCTGGCCACAGGACCTGGCAGGAGGGAGTGAGGACGTGGCATGGTAGTGTCTGTTCATCCATGGAATAAAACATTATTTTACCACTTGGATAGCTCTTTTCTTGCTTATCCCCCACCATCTCACCTTAGAAAGTGTACAGATGTTCACGAAGTCTTTCAGGTACTCATTGATGCGTCCCCAAGGGCCTGTGTGCAGCACATAAAACCTGCATCTGTGGTGGCCGCGGCTTGATGGTAGTAGGAAGGACAGGACCAGTCAGATATATCAAAGTCCGAAATCAACCAGAAAAGAGAATTTGAGTTTCGTCTTAAAAGTTTCAGGGTGGGGCTTCCCTGGTGGCGCAGTGGTTGAGAGCCTTCCTGCCGATGCAGGGGACGCGGGTTCGTGCCCCGGTCCGGGAAGATCCCACGTGTCGCGGAGCGGCTGGGCCCGTGAGCCATGGCCGCTGAGCCTGCGCGTCCGGAGCCTGGGCTCCGCAACGGGAGAGGCCACAGCAGTGAGAGGCCCGTGTAATGGGAAAAAAAAAAAAAAAGTTTCAGGGTGACGCCATAGAGGTGTTCCCTAACACTGAGAGTAACGTTGGCTGTCAGTTGAGGCCACTGCATTGCCCGCTAGCAAACTTGAGAAAAACCTGCCTCTGTTAGAAGTTCACTCATTTTTGTTGTTGTTCATTCAGTAAGTCTGATGTAGCCCAGCCTGAAAGCAGAGAGACTGGTTGAATAAACCTTTCCAAACGGTCAAGCAGCTGCTGCCTCAGAGAAACGGGCTGTCAGTCCAGTCACCCCAACTGAATGCTGTCACCCTTCTTGACCAAGAATCAAGAAGCAGAGGAGAGAGAACAAAACAGCCAGATGCAGCAGAGCTCACCCCAAGCCCAGTGTGTCAGCCTCCCACCCGCGGTCACACGAGCAGCCCCGGCCTCGCCCCACTCGCCCAGGAAGGAGGCCACCTCCTCCCCGCCGCCTTCTGCCAGGACCGGCCCTGAAAGCAGACACTGGCCTTGAGCACTGGGACCACCCCAGTTCCACGCAGTGGGAAGCCGGCCTGGGAGAGCCCGGAGCCTGCACCTGCCCTGTGTGTGTGAGGTGAAGTGTGTGACACATGTGACTGTGGTTGCTTGTTTCCATTTTTAATTAGTTTTAAAATGTTTTAATAAGACCATGAAGCTGTGGAACTCCAGAGCCCAGTACAGGGAGCACAGCCCTAACCCGGGGGCACCCCTCTTCCTCGGCATCTCCTGGGACACAGCTGCCTCGTTCACAGGGGTGCCGTGGTTGGGGGAGGGCGGCATGTGTACCCCTGGCCTGAACACACGCTGCCCCTCCCTCTCTCGCCTGACCTGTCAGTCCCAGAAAAATGATTTCGTGCAGGATTAGTTGCCTTCCCAAAGCCCCTGTTAAAAACCTCAGTGTCACAAGAGAGGCTGGAAGGATATTTCAGAGATGCCCTTGGGCCTCCTCTGTCAGCAAGTGGCTGTGAGCTCTCGGGACAATCACAAGAGGAAGGAACAGGAAGCCTGTTAGCACGTGGTACACACACTTAGGATATCCAGACCGTGTATACAAGTAGAACTCTGCCCCACGACCTGCAGCAACCAGCCCCGGGCGGCCAGGACTCGGCCAGCATCTGACAGTTTCCTAATGTCTGCCCCCACTTCCAACTTGGGACCAACGGGGGAAAACCTAACACATCCCCTAGGCAGTAAGAGCCCTGCCCCAGCCCCCAGGGCACCCCTGAGGCCCCTCTCCCACCGAGAAGCTGTCCCGCTCCCCCGTCTGCCTTCAGTCTCTGTGGAGCACGTGTGAGGGTGGTCGGCCCCCACACTGCAGCCAGCTCTGGGGAAGCAGACTCTGCTTGCTCTGAATTGGGTGTGCATCAGTCAGCTAGGGCTGCATAACAAAGCACCACAGACTGGGCAGCTTAAACAACAGGAATTTATTTCTCACAGTCTGGAGGCTGGAAGTTGAAGCTCAAAGTGCCAGCGAATTAGGTTCCCAGTGAGAACCCTCTTCCTGGTTCATAGATGGCCACCCTCTGGCTGTGTCCTCACCCAGCAGAAAAAGGGGGAGAGCTCTGGTCTTTCCTTGTCTTATAAGGACACTAATCCCATCATGGGGGCCTCATCCTCACAGCCTCATCTAACCCTAATCACCTCCCAAAAGCCCATCTCCAAGAACCATCTTATTAGGACTTAGAGCTTCAACATATGAATGGGCGTGGGAGGGAGACACACATTCAGTCCGTAACACGCGGTTCTCATCTTCACGCAGGCATTCTAGAGAGAAAATAGAGCTGCCGAGGAGCAGGTGGGGACCCTGGGGGCAAGTGGGAGGGAGAGGACCCAGCCTCGGGGACATTGCTTCATGGGTGGGGCTTCTCAGGGGGTCTGGACGGGCAGGTCTCTGGGCGCTGGTCCTGAGAGGCCTGGGCTCCCTTCTGCAAACCACAAACTCCAAAAAGCCGTTCACCACCTGAATCTCATCACTCACACTACACAGATAGGGGATTAGAAGCCCTGAGAAGGCAAGGGAGTTGCCCAAAATCACACAGCAAGGCAGCTACAGCCCTACGTTGCTTTCCCCTCGCATTGTTTTCTTTCACGATAAGCAAAGCGCAGGCCTCCCTCCTGGGTCTGGCACGTTCCTCTGGGCACCAGCACTGGGCCCCAAGCACAGCCCCTGGCCAACGCAGAACCAGGCTTGCTGGAAAGGGTGTCAAGGTCTAGATTCCGAGCAAATGACAAATCCATGGATGCTTCCAATTCCTGTTCAGTTCAAGCCTCTTTTCTAGGAAATCTCTCATTGGATCAGCCTGCCAGGCAGCCTCTGAAGCCGTATAAGCTGTGTCTTTAATATTGCCCAGATGGGCTCTGAAGCCACTACAAGTATGGGAGTAACATCTGGAAACAGAACAGCCTGAACTGGTCACACCCTCTAGATCAAAGACCCTCAACTCTGATGCACATCGGAATCCACCGGGCACTTTGTAAAGTAGACCCCCGAGCCCCAGGATGAGGACGTACACGTGTACACACGCAAACACACACATGCCTGAGAAGCACTGCACTGAATGATATCGCCCCACAGAACCTGCGCAGGAGTCCCCAAGGCTGCCGCGTGGCAGCTCCCACGACACCCTCCAGAGGCCCCTGTCTGTCTTCTCCTTCCCCCTCTCTGGTCCCTGAAGGTCAAGCAGACTCCCGGGTCAAAAGGTGGGCTCTCCATGCTGGGGGCGGCAGAGAAGGAGGGACACGCCTGGGCCCCCAGAGCATGGCTGCACCCCAGCCCTGGGCCCCTCCTGCTCATCTTGGGCTTTTCCACTTCCTGCAGCCCCCACATCACCATGAGGCCTGGTCACGCAGGCCAACCCCCCAGAAGCGTCGGTGTTGGGGCCGGACTCCCACACATACTCAGGAGGGCGTTCTCAGAAGGCAGTGGGTTATTTCCACTCATGAGACCACATTTTTACCCAAAGGCTGATGGAACCCGGTTGGTTCGAATGTATTTTACTGCCAGGATTCTTTGTAGATGAGAGGGTATGTTTTTCTCATAAATTTATTTATTTTATGCTTGGCAGTATTGGGTCTTCGATGCTGCACACGGGCTTTCTCTACTTGTGGCAAACAGGGGCTGCTCTTCATTGCAGTGCGCGGGTTTCTCATTGCGGTGGCTTCTCTTGTTGCGGAGCACGGGCTCTAGGCGCGCGGGCTTCAGTAGCTGTGGCTCGCGGGCTCTAGAGCGCAGGCTCAGTAGTTGTGGCGCCCTGGCTTAGTTGCTCCACGGCATGTGGGATCTTCCCAGACCAGGGCTCGAACCCGTGTCCCCTTCATTGGCAGGTGGATTCTTAACCACTGCGCCACCGGGGAAGTCCAAGAGGGTATATTTTTTTTAATGACTATATTTGGTATAGTAACATATAGAGATACGGCAAATTCACTGACTGGTGAAGAAATGGGCCCGATAATACCTCCAAATTCTGCTTTCAAAGACATTAAGATTGTTAGAGCTGTAGGGCTTGGATTACATCAGATGTCTGGTTTTGGGGGGTTTTTTTTGTTTGTTTTGCTTTTTTCGGTACGCGGGCCTCTCGCCGCCGTGGCCTCTCCCGTTGCGGAGCACAGGCTCCGGACGCGCAGGCGCAGCGGCCACGGCTCACGGGCCCAGCCGCTCCGCGGCACGTGGGATCCTCCCGGACCGGGGCACGACCCCGCGTCCCCCGCATCGGCAGGCGGGCTCTCAACCACTGCGCCACCAGGGAAGCCCCAGATGTCTGGTTTTTAAACAGACTTTTAAACAAACCACTTTTACAGAAACCTTAATGTTGTCTAAACGTCAGAACAATCATTCACTGAAGGAAGATGGCCCACGGAGCTGGATTCCGGTGATCGTCTTGGGGGTGGGCTGTCAACCGCATGTCTGAAAGGAAGCTGAAAGGAAGCTCGGGAAGTAATGATCTGTAGTTACAGCTGCTTCCTGTGGGAGAAACGCTTCCACTACCACCCACCTCACAGCCCTGAGAACAGAATGGGGGACGAGGTGTGAAACCCCTTCTCGGGCCACTTAGCAGTGGTGAGATTCCTGGCCGGGGGCCCTTCATTGTGGCTAGTGTGGTAAGTCAACGGGACGGGCTTCTAGGGCCGGAGGATGTCAGCTGAGGGAGGAGTTACGGGCGTGTAACAAAACCACACCCTCCATCGTGGCCCTGTGTCTTCAGTGGCACCGGGGATCTCCCTGACATCGAGCCCGCCCCCTGCCCCGCCCCCTGCCCCGCCCCCCCATGACAAGCCCCTGGGGGCAGGGAAAGCGTTGATTTCTTCTGCATCCTGCCCTGCACTGCCCTCCCCGCACAGGGCCAGCGCTGGGCTGTGAGCAGCGGAAGGGGACGGGAGGCGCTGGCAGCACGTGGTGCGGGGAGCTGCCCCCGGAGGTGGGACCACCGCTCGTTCTCAAGCCTTGGGAATCCCACCCCACAGGCGGACCCTCTGCTGTTCTGGAGCAGGGGGAGCACCCTGAGGGGCTGGAGCTTCTCTGGAGCTTTACGGAGCTCACTAACTGGCAGCAGGCTGTCCGGGGAGCGCCGTGCAAGTCAAAGGCCATGAACGGTGGGTGGGGCCTCCCTGCTCCGGCGTAAGAGCCTCTCAGCAATGCTCGGGCTCCTGCAAAACTCTTCAGGCTTCACCAATCTCACAGCACGCAGCTGTGGGCACTTCAGCACAAACCCGGCAAATGTGTCTTCAGTTATTCAATCACTAGGCTCAGGGACCTAATCAACTGCTTGAAAGTTCCGTTTGTATAAAGTGTCAGTTACCGAAGAGTTTCAGTGCTGAGCTCCTCTGTCTGGGAGAGTAAGGTTCTCTCTCTCCTTTCTCTCCCCTTTTTACTCTCTCCCCAGAGCAGTCCTGCTGAATCGGCAGCTCAGAGAGGCCCAGCCCGGCGGGAATAGGAGAGCGGGGGGCGGGCACAGGAGGGGGCCCGGAGGACGGGGTGCAGGGGGTGGCAGCAGGCCTGGTGGGCTGCCTTTCTGGATCGGGGTGAGCGCGGCTCCACCGTGCTCTGGTGGCGGGACCCGGTGATCTGCTGGTCTTTCTGAACTTCCGTTGCATTATTTGTAAAAAAGAATGGCAGGGGTACTAGTTGCCTGGGGCTGCTGTTAACATAGTGCCGCAAACCGGGCAGCTTAAACACCAGAAACGTGTGCTCTCCCGATTCTAGAGGCCAAAGTCCGGATCGAGGCGTCGGCGGGGCCGGGCTCCTGAAGGCTGCAGGGAGGGATCTGAAAGCCTCCTCCGGCGTCTGGTGGTCCCTTGGTTGGGGCAGCAGAACTCCAACCTTCAAATGGCATCGTCCCTGTGTGCCTGCCTGTCTGTGTCCACGTTTCCCCTTTCCATGAGGACACCCCTCCCACTGGATTAGGACCCACCCTAACGAGCTCATCTTCACTTGCTCCTCTGTGGTGATGAAGAAAAGACCTCCAAATTAGGTCCCATTCGGAGGCGCTGGCGGTAAGTTAGGACCGGCGGGTGCGAGGCAGTGAGGCAGCTCAGTCCCTAAAGCAGGGTTTCCTACCAGGGAATAATCTGGACGTGGGGGGAGGAAGGAGGCACCGGGGCTGGAGGGTGGGAGCAGGCCCTGCCCCCCCGCCACACCCCGTCCTCTGCAGGAGGCAGCTCCAGCGGCCAGGCTGCTTCTGGAGGGAACAGGAGCTGGGCCCACCGTGTCCTCTGCGCTCCTGGGAAGGGGGCGGCCGCAGCATCGCCGGACCCTGCAGGGCTCCCCGCTTCCTCAGGCGTCTCTGAGAGCCCGGATTCTCCCAACATCCACCTCGGGAGAGACGGGAGGTGCCAGGAACCGTCCGCGGGCCTGCTGTCGGCTCACTGGTCAGGGAAAGGCCACAGGGCCGGCTGCATATGCCCGGAGGAGCCCAGTGCAGCGTGGGGCTGAGTGGCCAGCTCCCTCTCGAAACCCAGGGAAGTGCTCCCGTGTCTCTCAGGGGTTCACCCATGCCACTGAAGGCCTTTAATTTGAGAAAATCGCAAAATGCAGCTTAATGGCAAGGGGGAGGTGCAGCCCTCCCCCCAGGTTGGCCTAGAAAAACCCTTCCCTGAAAACCATCGGGGACTTCCGGCTTTTTGAGCACGAGCTGCCCATTCTCCTTCCTCGGCCCCTGCAATTAACCTTTCTCGGCTCCAAATTTTGCTCAGCCTCACTGTGCGTCAGGCACACGAACTTGGGGTCGACCACAGTTTGTCCTGAGGGAGCCATCTTTACTACCACCGACAGCTTGGTTTTACCAAAATATCCTGCCAGTCACGGAGGGTAAATTTCCTAAGAACACCCTTGGGAGAGTGGCGGGCTTTCTGCTGGTGGGGATCCGTCGCTCAATGGCACACGCTTTCTCACCTCCCAGGACCGAGTGGACATATGGCCAGCGAGCGAGGTACAAACCCAACCAGCAAGAACGGTTTGACACCTGCTGCGCCTGGCAGGCTGGGAGCTTCTCAGAGGAGCTGGGCTGGCCCTGGACCAGCCATCCCGTCCCCTGGCCTCCCAGAGAGAACGATTCCGACAAGGAGAGGCCGTGAGGACAGAGAGGCCGGGCACCGCGTGCAGGCCACAGGCTTCAGAGTCAGATGGACCACCCTCCACCTGCCTGCTGTGTGTCCTGGGGCAAGTGTCCTAACTAACCTCTCAGGGCCCAAGTTCCTCCTTCGTGAGGCAGAGACTAACTCGGAGGGAACGGTGATGTGAGCGTCGGTGGAATCTCCTGGCCTGCAGTAGTCAGTAAACTGAAGCTGATATTATTCAGAACGACTAGAATACTTTTTTTTTTTTAACCAAAGAGCTGGAAGGATGCCTGGCCATTTGCATTTCAAGTTTCCTAAACTACAACCAGAAAAATCTCTGGGAAACAGGTTTCCAGGCGCTGCAGGTGGGCGGGCTCTAGTCCGTTGGAAAGTGATGCGTGGGCCGAGGCATCCCGGGAGCGCGGGCCACGTGAGCCGGGCGCTGGGTCACCGGGTGGCCGCGGGGGGCGGGGGCCGGGGTGAGCCCCGTCTGCGCCTGCGCCGTCCGCTCCCACCGCGCCGGGGAAGGCGCAGCCCACGCACCCGGAGGGGCAGGTGGGCCCCGGCGGCCGTGAGGCGCGGAGATCGGGGCGAGCGGGCGGGCCTCCGCCGGGCCCCGTCCGAAACCCCGGGAGCCGAGGGCCGGGGTCACCGCGAGGCTGCGCCGGGGCCCGTCCAGAGGCCGGGGGCGAGCGGCGCGCGGGCGGGCTCGGCGCCTGCGGGGCTGCGCGCTCGGCCGGCCGGCAGGGGGCGCAGGGGGCGCGCGGAGCCTGCGTTCCGGGGGACGGCCGCCCGCGGGGGCCACGCGGCCGGAGCTGCAGGGGCGGGCGCGGGGGCGGCGGCTGGGAGAGGACGCAGGCCGGGGTCAGAGCTGCGGCCCGCGAAGGGGGCCCGGCCTGAGGGCAGCGGCGGGCACTTGGGGGCCACCCCACCCCGGGCAGCGCCCGCCGGCTCTCGGCTCTGTCCGGCTCATTCTTCCCGGCCGCCGGAGGCTGCGCCGGAGCCCGTCCAGAGGCCGGGGGCGAGCGGCGCGCGGGCGGGCTCGGCGCCTGCGGGGCTGCGCGCTCGGCCGGCCGGCAGGGGGCGCAGGGGGCGCGCGGAGCCTGCGTTCCGGGGGACGGCCGCCCGCGGGGGCCACGCGGCCGGAGCTGCAGGGGCGGGCGCGGGGGCGGCGGCTGGGAGAGGACGCAGGCCGGGGTCAGAGCTGCGGCCCGCGAAGGGAGCCCGGCCTGAGGGCAGCGGCGGGCACTTGGGGGCCACCCCACCCCGGGCAGCGCCCGCCGGCTCTCGGCTCTGTCCGGCTCATTCTTCCCGGCCGCCGCCTCGTGCTCCGGAGCTGGGGACCCGGGGGCGGGCAGGAGAGGCCTCGCTCGCCCAGGACCTGCTCGGGGACCCTGCCCGCGCTGGTGATCGATCGTCGAGTCCCTATCACAGGCCTCCTTGGGGTGAGGAAACAGCTGGGGACGAAGGAAAACTCGAGATCCCAGCAGGGCAGATTCGCCCTCCACCCCAGCGCCGTGTCCCTGCCTGCAGCCTGTGCCTGGATTCCATTTCCAGGCCGACTGGTGAGCGCCCAAGGTCCCGGAGAACGCCTGGGGTACCAGCGGCAGGTCGTGGCCTTGGGTGGAGGGGGATGCCCAGACCCCCCATGACCGTACAGCTGCCACAGGCCACCTGCAGCTCAGACATCTGACTGCGAATCCGTGGATCACGAGTCAAATCCTTTTCACCTGCCCTCACTAATCAAGGTCAGTTAAGACTTGCGTGTCCACCAGGCAGCACGTAACCTAAACAATAAGCTGTTTGCCCGGGTTGTTTCCCAGCAGCTTGGAATCAGCTGCGTCCAGTCGGAGCTGAGCTGGTTGGGGCCGGACGGGACCACCGATTCCCGAGCCGGGCCTGCGCGAGGGCCCGCCCCGCGCCCTTTAGCCCGTGCAGCGGCCTGTAGCCCAGCTACGCCTGCGCAGAAGGAATCCCGCACCTTTCTCCAATCGACACCTTTCCCGGCGCTCCCCACGCCTCAGGCGGCCCTGCTTCTTTATTCGTTATCGCGTAAATACCCCGAGCCCCTTCCCTTCCGGGACGCCGAGCTGAGATTTGCCCTCCCATCTCCCGGCTTGGCCGCCTCGCCAACGGAACCGGGCGTCTCGGCGTTTGGCTTGCTGTAGTGCATCAGCCAAGAGGGACCTGGTTGGGTACCAACTGCACAGGGACACTGCAGCTCGGGACCGCTGACTCTGCCGCCGCCTCTACCAGTTTGTGGTTTTGGAAACATCAGGTAACGTTGGCTTCAGGCAGAATTTTCTCATTTGGGGCTTCTCCGTGAATGACACGCCTTGCCCGTGTCTTGGGGCGTTCGTGGGGGGGGCCCTGCAGCCCTCCCCTCACAGGAGCTGTGCCCTCCGCCGGGGCTCCCTGCTCCGAGCTGTTCACTGACACTTGAAGTGCATGGTCCCTGCGGTTTCTGTGGCTCTTCTTTGGGGACAAGCAGTATTCTTACAGGCGCTTCTTCTCAGGGAGTCTAACCAGGGCTGTTAACTGAGCAGTTGACTAGCATCTGTAAATTCGTCAGTCTGTGCCGAAATCTGGTGATGTAACTGTCTTCAGGACTAGCGAGTATGCCCCCTCTTCCATGCTTCGTTTTAAGGTATTATTCCACAGAGCTGCTTTTGTTTCCTGCGCTTCACTGATCCCAGAGCAACGGTGTTGCTAGTTCTCCTGGGCTGTTGAAATGAGCTTTACCAGCGGTGAAAAAGAGCTGTGAATTGTGCCATCTTGTCACCAGTTCTTAAACTCTGATACTGTTGTATCCACGCTCAGAAAATAACTTTGTTTCTTATTATATACAGGCCGTGGCTTTCAAATGTTCAAGCATTTTTCTGGGGAAAATAGATATTGTGTGTGTGTGTGTGTGTGTGTGTGTCTAGGTGCCAACATAATTAGCATGCTGTCATTCCTTCTCTAGATAACTTTCCATAGAAAAGGACATTATTCTAAGGAAGAGAAGTGTCACTGTCCACAGTCCAAGACCGGCATCATCTTCACTCTGTTGTCGAATGATACCAGGTGACGGCCATGACAGCAATCATACCTAATTTCTGTATTAGGAAAAAATCCGAAAATAGTAAATTGAAATAAAAACCAAGTATCTTACATGCATATGGAAAACACAGTTTACCAGTGATAAATCCCAACTAAAAATAATCAGGACAGCTGGGGGTGTTTTATTGTTTTTTTATTGTTTTTGTTTTTTAGCAATTTCGGGGGAAGTGCCCCGTGCTTTGTTCACCGTTACGTCTCCAGGGCAGGCGCTGCAATAAAATCATCAGAAAGAGAAGACTACTGCTGGAAAAGTGTACAAATGGGGCTCAAACAACACGTTAGCAGTTGTCAATCGTGTCAGTACAAGCCACGCCCCTGCCTCTGACACACCTGCCCGGCGTGTCACGCTGGCGGCGAGTTAGGCGGCGAGTTAGTCTAAGGTGCAGGTGATGCTGGAGTTTAGGTCTCGAATTCTGGAAGGTCGCACTCAAGACGTGACTGGGAGGGGGGCCTGTTTTGTTGTTCTTGTTAAGATGGATCTGTGGTCTCGGTAATGACCTTATAAAATCTCGTCTTCTCCCCAGATAACGCGCAGCAGGGCAGCTGCCTCGTTCTCAGAACTCTCCGGGCTTCTCCACACGGGCTCTGGGCTCTGGGCCCTGGGTCGGGCCTGCGGTGCCCTTGAGCCTGACCGCCGGGGTCAGGGAGGCAGCAGAGGTCAGACGCGTCTCCTTCTCTGTTCCGCTCACGGTCCGAGGCCCAGAGGGAAGCAGGAGGCCGCTGTACGCTGGCGGGGACAGTCCTCTGCTCGGTGTCAGAGGGACGAGGACCCGGGAGACGTGCAGCACGGCCGGTGTGACGCTCCTGTCACGCCGATGGGACGCGACACCGGGAGCGGAGCCGTGAGGCCCCCGACAGCCAGGGCGGCGCAGCCTGTCTGCAGAGACCCGCCTGCTTCCCTGAAGCCTCTGCACATCCCCGGGAGAGCGGGCCTTCCCTCTCTGTGCGGGACGCGAGCGGAGGCACGTTTCCCCCGCCCAGTGAGGGAAAGGAGTCCAGGAGCCGCGCAGGCTGCCTTCGGCGGGCAGCGGCCCCGCGGAAGGTCCCAGTGGGAAGCTGTGGGCACGTGGGGGCCCGAGCAGGGCTGCCCGCGCTGCCCTCGGGAGGGGCCGGGCGCTTCGGCTGCCGTGGCTTCTCGGGGCCACCCGGTCATCGGACGTGGCCCGCGGAGCGTGCGTCATCCAGCGCTCAGCTCGCGGCCTCGTCGGGCAGCTGTGTAACAGGATTCTCACAGGGCACCTCCCTGCGTGGAGAAAGCACGCCCACCCTCCGTCCCGCGCGTCAGGACCGCCCCCCACGGCACGAGCCCCTCCTCCCCTTCCTTCCGGGGCCCAGGGACCAGCTTTGGGGCCCGTGCCACTCACACTCCAGACGTCAGACGCGTGTGTCTCTGGGACGGGCTCTCACGCCTGCATCCTGGGCAGCCGGGCCCTCCGGGTGCTGGGCGCCTGCAGCGCTGTTGCAGGCGGGGCTGCCGTCGCTAACCGCGTGACGCGGGCTGAGTCGGAGGAGAACTGCCTGGCTCCACGGGGCCTGCTCTGCTCCCCGCGCGGCGCCCCCTTTCCAGCAGTGACGGTCTCGGTGTGTCGCCTTGGCCTCTAAGATCTAGATGCATAACCTCAGAAGCCCTAGAGCTTTGAAACCGAAAACCAAAGCCCTACGCAGCTCAGTGGGCAGACAGCCCAGCCTCCAAAGTCTGAAAGTTGGCTTTGACCACTGATGTCTGGGTTCTCGTCGCTTTTGTGGAGCGGCAGGTATTCAGAGGGCCTCCTCCTGTCTCTCCAGAACTGCTTCTCCAGCCGTTGTTCTTTGGTTTAGCACAGTAAATGCTGGCTCTTTTCTGGGTCAAAACCCTTTTCAGATGTAATGGAAGCTACAGAAAAACGTGGACGTGCACGCGCGCGCACTCTCCGATACATTTGGTTATAATTTAATTCTGTGTGTGGATTTGCGGTTTTGAAAACTTGGTTTTAGAGCGTTCAGTGACGGTCTCGAGGACAGAAGGTGCCCACGATAGAATCTTTCCGATCTCCTCTTCACCGCTTGCTGGCTTAACTAGCGTTGTCTCCTTTTTCTCTTTTTAAAAAATGGTGAAATACACATATAACTTCCCATTTTAGCTGTTTTTAAGTGTATAATTAAGCGGCGTTAGGTACCTTCACAATGTTGTGTGGCCATCGTCACCGCCCATCTCCAGAACTTTCCATCGTCCCAAACTGAAACTCTGTCCCCATTAAACACTAGCTTCCCCTTCATCCCCACCCCCTGGAGCCCCTGGCCCCCACCATCTACTTCCTGCCTCTGTGAATTTGACCTCTCCAGGCACCTCATGTGAGTAGAATCTTATAGCATTTGCCCTTTTGTGACGGGCCTATTTCACTTAGTATTACATCCTCAAGGTTCAGCCACATTGAATTTCCTGAATTTTTTCCTTCCTTTCAGAATTTCCTTCCTTTTTAAGGCTGAATCATATTCTGGTGTATGTATGGACCACATTTTGTTTATACATCAGTGGGTATACACTTGGTTTGCTTCCAGGTTTTGGTTATTGTGAATAATGCTGCTACGAACATGTATACATGTCTCATGGAGACCTTGCTTTCAGTTCTTTGGGGTACGTACCCAGTAGAATTGCTGGATCATATGATAATTCTTTTTAAAAAATTTGAGGAGCTACCATAATGTTTTCCACCATGGCTGTACCTTTTTATGTTTCTGCCGACGGTGCATAAGGGTGCCAATTTCTCCACATCCTCACCAACACTTAACTGTGATTTTTGTTTGTTTTGTTTTTGGATGGCGGCCATCCTGATGGGTGTGAGGGGGCGTCTCATAGTTGTGCTTTTCCCTGGTGATCAGTGATGGTGAGCATCTTTTCTTGTGCTTAGTGGCCATTTATACATCTTCTTCGGAGAAATGTCTATTCAAGTCCTTTGCTCATTTTATTTTACTTACTTATTTATTTTTTTAACATCTTTATTGGAGTATAATTGCTTTACAATGGTATCTTAGTTTCTGCTGTATAACAAAGCGAATCAGCTATACACATACATACATCCCCATAGCTCCTCCCTCTTGCGTCTCCCTCCCTCCCACCCTTCCTATCCCACCCCTCTAGGGGGTCACAAAGCAGTGAGCTGATCTCCCTGTGCTATGCGGCTGCTTTCCACTAGCTATCTTACATTTGGTAGTGTGTATATGTCCATGCCACTCTCTCACTTTGTCCCAGCTTACCCTTCCCCCTCCCCGTGTCCTCAAGTCCATTCTTTACGTCTGTGTGTTTATTCCTGTCCCACCCCTAGGTTCTTCAGATCCATTTTTTTTTAAGATTCCATATATATGTGTTAGCATATGGTATTTTTCTCTTTCTGACTGACTTCACTCTGTATGACAGACTCCAGGTCCATCCACCTCACTACAAACAACTCTATTTCGTTTCTTTTTATGGCTGAGTGATATTCCACTGTATATGTGTGCCGCATCTTCTTTATCCATCTGTCAGTGGACACTTAGGTCCTTTGCGCGTTTTAGAATCAGGTTGTCTTTTTGTTGAGTTGTAGTACTTCCTTTTATATTCTGGATATTAGCCCCTATCAGGTACAGGCTTGCAATGTTTCCCCCAGCCTACGGGTTGCCTTTTTACTCTGTTGTGCCTTTTGAAACACTAAGGTTTTAAGTTTTGACGTGGTCCAACTGATCCGTTTTTTTTTGTTGTTGTCGTTGCTTGTGCTTTGCCACAGCAGTGGAGAAATAGATTGAAGAGTAAGTGCCACCTCCGAGGCATTTGTTATACTGTGTCACAGCGCTAAAGCTATAAGAGGAAGAAGCTACAGAGACAGCCTGGGAGCATCAGGAAAAGCTTTCCAGGCCTTAGTGAGGAGGGAAGCTTGCCAGGTGGGAATGGAAATTCCCTCGTACAGGGAGCAGCAAGGAAACCTGTGTGACGGCTGGGAATGAGGGGGTGGGGTGAGGATGTCACAAGAGATTAAGAAAGACGTGAAACATCGCAATTTGGTCCTTCCCTCTTTCTAGCATGTGACGACCAGAATTCTATTTCAGATAAATTGCTCTTGCAAAAGACTGGAGGACACTGGGAAAGGGAAGAGACCGGAGGCCCGGAGGCAACTAGAAGCCTGTTCAGATTTCCGGGAGGGACAGGAATCCGCCGGCGGGGACGGTGACCGAGCAGCGTGAACGCCTGTGCAGCCAAGTGAACGAAGCAGGTGAGGCATAGACAGGAGGTGTGGGGAGGGGACAGCTGAAGGTGACGTGCTTGTGGCCGAGTGTGCACGGCAGGTGAGTGAGGAGCTGCAGGAGAGAGCAGGTCGCCTGGGGCAGGTTGAGATCCATGCAGGGTGCGCAGGAGACGGCGAGACTCCCCACAAGCGTAGACCTTGGCTTGAGCGCTTTTTAATTCAACAAGATTAGGTGATTTCAGGAACTGAGTAGCACGTGGTTTAGAGTTGAGGATAGTTGTCTCATCAGCCTCGTTCTTTTCTGCGCTACAATATTTAAATAGTGTTGCGTGGCTGTTACTAAAGTACTTTTTCTTAATTACTCAATATTTGCAGGATTAAGACATGTTAACTTTTCCTGTTGAGACTGTAAAACCCCTGGAGGGCAAGGATACTCGTTATTTCTAACATGTTTCTTCTCAGTGCCTAGTCCGCTACAGATGATCTGTCACGTATGAGGGGAAACGTACTTTAAAAAAAAAAAAATTATTTTATGGGGCTTCCCTGGTGGTGCAGTGGTTGGAAGTCCGCCTGCCGATGCAGGGGACGCGGGTTCGTGCGCCGGTCCGGGAAGATCCCACGTGCCGCGGAGCGGCTGGGCCCGTGAGCCGTGGCCGCCGAGCCTGCGCGTCCGGAGCCTGTGCTCCGCGATGGGAGAGTACTTTTTCTTAATTACTCAATATTTGCAGGATTAAGACATGTTAACTTTTCCTGTTGAGACTGTAAAACCCCTGGAGGGCAAGGATACGCGTTATTTCTTCCATGTTTCTTCTCAGTGCCTAGTCCGCTACAGATGATCTGTCACGTATGAGGGGAAACGTACTTTAAAAAAAAAAAAATTATTTTATGGGGCTTCCCTGGTGGTGCAGTGGTTGGAAGTCCGCCTGCCGATGCAGGGGAGGCGGGTTCGTGCGCCGGTCCGGGAAGATCCCACGTGCCGCGGAGCGGCTGGGCCCGTGAGCCGTGGCCGCCGAGCCTGCGCGTCCGGAGCCTGTGCTCCGCGATGGGAGAGGCCACAGCAGTGAGAGGCCCGCGTACCGCAAAAAAAAAAAAAAATATTTTATGGAAATATAGTTGATTTACAACGTTGTGTTAATTTTTGCTGTACAGCAGAGTGATTCAGTTATACACATAAATACACTCTTTTTCATATTCTTTTCCATTATGGTTTATCATAGGATATGGAATACAGTTCCCTGTGCTCTACAGTAGGACCTTGTTTATCCATTCTGTATATAATAGCTTATATCTGCTAACCCCAACTCCCAGTCCATCCCTCCCCCCACTCCCTGCCTCTTGGCAACCACAAGTCTGTTCCCTATGTCTGTGAGTCTCTTTCTGCTTCCCAGATAAGATTCCACATATAAGGGATATCATATGGTATTTGTCTTTCTCCGCCTGACTGATTTCACTTAGTATGATAATCTCAAGGTCCATCTGTGTAGCTGCAAATGGCATTATTTCATTCCTTTTTATGGCTGAGTAGTATTCCACTGTGTATATATAGCCCAGCTTCTCTATCCATTCCTCTGTCGATGGACATTTAGGTGGCTTCCATGCCCTGGCTATTGTAAATAGTGCTGCTATGAACGCTGGAGAGCATGTATCTTTTTGAATTAGAGTTTTCTCCGCATAGATGCCCAGGAGTGGGATTGCTGGATCCTATGGTGGCTCTATTTTCAGTTTTTTGAAGCGCCTCCATACTGTTCTCCACAGTGGCTGCACCAATTTACATTCCCACCGACAGTGTAGGAAGGCTACCTTTACTCCACACCCTCTGCAGCATTTGTTGTTTATAGACTTTTTGATGATGGCCATTCTGACCTGTGTGAGGTGGTACCTCATAGTTTTGATTTGCATTTTTCTGATAACTAGCGGTGCTGAACATCTTTTCATGTGCCTGTTGGCCATCTATGTCTACTTTAGAGAAATGTCTATTTAGATCTTCTTCCCATTTTTTTTTGATATTGAGTTGTATGAGCTGTTTGTGTATTTTGGACATTAATCCCTTGTCAGTTGCATCGTTTGCAAATATTTTTTCCTAGTCAGTAGGTTGTCTTTTTCTTTACAGTTTCCTTTGCTGTGCAAAAGCTTATGTTTGATTAGGTCCCATTTGTTTGTTTTTGCTTTTATTTCTACTGCCTTGGGAGGCTGACCTAAGAAAACATTGGTACCTTTTATGTCAGAGAATGTTTTCCCTGTGTTCTCTTCTAGGAGTTTTATGGTGTCATGTCTTATGTTTAAGTCTTTAAGCCATTTTGAGTTTATTTTTGTGTATGGTGTGAGGGTGTGTTCTAACTTCATTGATACACATGCGGCTGTCCAACTTTCCCAACTGTCTTTTTCTCATTGTAATTCTTGCCTCCTTTGTCGAAGATTAATTGACTCTAGGTGTGTGGGTTTATTTCTGGGATCTCTGTTGTGTTCCATGGGTCCATATATCTGTTTTTGTGCCAGTACCATGCGCTGTTTTGATTACTGTAGCTTTGTAGTGTTGTCTGAAGTCTGGGAGGGTTACATCTCCTGCTTGGTTCTTTTCCCTCAGGATTGCTTTGGGAATATTTTGGGTCTTTTATGGTTCCATGTAAATTTTAGGATTATTTGTTCTAGTTCTGTGAAAAATGTCATGGGTAATTTGATAGGGATTGCATTAAATCTATAGATTGCTTTAGGTAGTACAGCCATTTTAACAATGTTAATTCTTCCAATCCAAGAGCATGGGATATCCTTCCATTTCTTTGACTCCTCTTTAGTTTCCTTCATTAATGTTTTATAGTTTTCAGCCCATAAGTCTTTCACCTCATTGGTCAGATTTATTCCTAAGTATTTTTTGATGTGATTTTAAACAGGATTGTTTTTTACATTCCCTTTCTGATATTTCATTGTTAATGTAAAAAAATGCAACCAACTTCTGTATGTTAATCTTGTATCCTGCTACCTTGCTGAATTCATTTATCAGTTCTAGTAGTTTTTGCATGGAGTCTTTAGGGTTTTCTATATATATCATGCTATATGAATATAATGACAATTTTACCTCTTACCTACCAATTTGGATACCTTTTTATTTCTTGTCTGATTGCTGTGGTTAGGACTTCCAATACTCTTTTGAATAGCAGTGGTGAGAGTGGGCATCCTTGTCTTGTTCCAGATCTTAGCAAGAATGCTTTTAGGTTTTCACCTTTGAGTATTATGTTGGCTGTTGGTTTGTCATAAATAGCTTTTGTTATGTTGAAATGTTCCCTCTATACCCACTTTTGTAAGCATTTTTTAAATCATGAATGGATGTTGAATTTTATCAAATGCTTTTTCTGCATCTGTTGAGATGATCATGTGGTTTTTGTCTTTTGTTGATGTCGTGTATTACATTAATTTTTGCGTGTGTTGAACTATCCTTGTGACCCTGGGATGAATCCAGCTTGGTCATGGGTATGATCTTTTTTTATATGTTGTTGGATTCGGTTTGCTAATGTTTTGTTGAGAATTTTTGCATCTATATTCAAACATATTGGCCTGTAATTTTCTTTTTTTGGTAGTGTCCTTTTCTGGTTTTGCTATTGGGGTGATGGTGGCTTCATAGAATGTCTTTGGGAGTGTTCCCTCCTCTTCAGTCTTTTGGAAGAGTTTGAGAATGATTGGTTTAAGTTTTTCTTTGTGTGCTTGGTAGAATTTGCCTGTAAAGCCATCTGGTCTTGGACTTTTGTAGAGAGTTGTTATTATTATTATTATTATTACAGATTCTATTTCACTTCCAGTGATAGGTCTGTTCAAATTATCTTCTTGATTCAGTTTTGATGGGCTGTGTGTTTCTAGAAAGTTGTCCATTTCTTCTAGGTTGTCCAGTTTGTTGTCATATAATTGTTCACAGTATTCTCTTATGGTTTCGTATGGTTTTCTGTGGTATCGGTTGTAATTTCTTCTCTTTTATTTATTGTCTTTGGGTCCTCTCTCTTTTCTTGGTGAGCCTGGCCAGAGGTTTGTCAATTTTGTTTACCCTTTCAAAGAAGCAGCTCTTGGTTTTATTGATTTTTTTTCTATGACTTTAGGTTTTGTCTGTTCTTTTTCTAATTCTTCTAGGTGGTAGGTTAGGTTTTTTATTTGAGATTTTTCTTGATTCTTTTTAAAAATTTTTTATTTTATTATTATTATTTTTTTCGGGACGCGGGCCTCTCACTGCCGTGGCCTCTCCCTCTGCAGAGCACAGGCTCCGGACGCGCAGGCTCAGCGGCCATGGTTCACGGGCCCAGCCGCTCCGCAGCACACGGGATCCTCCCGGACCAGGGCACGAACCCGCGCCCCCTGCGTCGGCAGGCGGACTCTCAACCACTGCGCCGCCAGGGAAGCCCCTAAAAATTTTTTAGTTTTTAAAGTAAATTTATTTAGTTATTTTTGGCTCCGTTAGGTCTTCGTTGCTGCACGCGGGCTTTCTCTAGTTGCGATGAGCAGGGGGCTACCCTTCATTACGGTGCGTGGGCTTCTCATTGCGGTGGCTTCTCTTGTTGTGGAGCACAGGCTCTAGACCCGTGGGCTTCAGTAGTTGTGGCTCATGGGCTCTAGAACACAGGCTCAGTAGTTGTGCACGGGCTTAGTTGCTCTGCGGCATGTGGGAGGACCAGGGCTCGAACCCGTGTCCCCTGCATTGGCAGGCGGATTCTTAACCACTGTGCCACCAAGGAAGTCTAAGATCCCTAAAAATTTTTTAGTTTTTAAAGTAAATTTATTTAGTTATTTTTGGCTCCGTTAGGTCTTCGTTGCTGCATGCGGGCTTTCTCTAGTTGCGATGAGCAGGGGGCTACCCTTCATTATGGTGCGTGGGCTTCTCATTGCGGTGGCTTCTCTTGTTGTGGAGCACAGGCTCTAGACCCGTGGGCTTCAGTAGTTGTGGCTCATGGGCTCTAGAACACAGGCTCAGTAGTTGTGCACGGGCTTAGTTGCTCTGCGGCATGTGGGAGGACCAGGGCTCGAACCCGTGTCCCCTGCATTGGCAGGCGGATTCTTAACCACTGTGCCACCAAGGAAGTCTAAGATTTTTCTTGTTTCTTGAAGAGGGTCTGTATTGCTATGAACTTCCAAGAACTGCTTTTGCTGCATCTCACAGATTTTGTATGGTTGTGTTTTCATTGTCATTTGTCTCGAGGTATTTTTAAATTTACTTCTTGATTTCATCATTGACTCTGGTTTTTTAGTAACATGTTGCTTAGTCTCCATGTAATCGTTTTTTTTTTCTTGTTTTTCTGTGGTCGATTTCTAGTTTCATGCAACTGTGGTCAGAAAAGATGCTGAAATAATCTCTATACTCTTAAATTTGTTGAGGCTTGTTTTGTGCCCTAGTATGTGGTCAATCCTGGAGAATGTTTCATGTGCACTTGAAAAGAATGTGTATGCTGGGTTTTTTTTGTTGTTGTTGTTGTTGTTTTTTAATCTAATGTCCTGAAAATATCATTAGTCTAACTGTTCTATTGTATCCTTTAGGGTCTCTGTTGCCTTACTGATTTTCTGTCTAGAAGGTCTGCCCACTGATGTGAGTGGGGTGTTAAATTCTCCTGCTGTTATTGTATTCCTGTCAATTTCACCCTTTGTTAGTATTTGTTTTATGTATCTGGGTGCTCCCATATGAGGTGCATATATGTTGATGAGTGTAATATCCTCTTCTTGTATTGACCCTTTTTATCATCATATAGTGTCCTTTATCTTTATAGCCTTTGTTTTAAAGTTTATTTTGTCTGATATGAGTATGGCTACCCTTGCTTTCTTGTCCTTTCATGCAATGACAAGACATCTTTTTCCAACCCCTCGCTTTCAGTCTGTGTCCTTTGCCCTATAGTGGGTCTCTTGTAGGCAGCATATTGTAGGCTCATGTTTCTTTTTTATCCAGTCTGCCACTGTGTCTTTTGATTGGCGCATTTAGTCCATTGACATTTAAGGTAATTATCGATATGTATTTATTGCCATTTTAAACCTTGTTTTCGAATTGATTTTGTATTTCTTCTTTGTTCTTTTCCTTTTGAGTTTGATCTTCTTTTGTATTATGCTTGTGTTCTCTTCTTTGGTTTTTGTGAATCTATTATATGTTTTTGATTTGCGGCTACCCTGTTTTTCAAGTATGTTAACCCCTTCCAATATCTATTTGCTTTAGACTGGTAGTCACATAGGCTCAAACACATTCTGAAAAAATATATATGTACATTTTCTTACTCTCCTTCCCCACATTTTATGATTTTGATGTCCTCGTCTACATCTGCATGCCTATCCTTTTGCTGTTCATTGTGGTTGTCATTGCTTTCACAGAAATCTTATTTTTAAATTTTTTAAAAATCTGTGTACTGGCTTATTTAAGTGATTTACTTTCCAATTGTGATTTTCTCTTTCCTATAGATTCTTGCTTCTTTTCTATTTAGAGAAGACCTTTCAATGTGCGTGGGCTTCTCATTGCGGTGGCTTCTCTTGTTGTGGAGCACAGGCTCTAGACCCGTGGGCTTCAGTAGTTGTGGCTCATGGGCTCTAGAACACAGGCTCAGTAGTTGTGCACGGGCTTAGTTGCTCTGCGGCATGTGGGAGGACCAGGGCTCGAACCCGTGTCCCCTGCATTGGCAGGCGGATTCTTAACCACTGTGCCACCAAGGAAGTCTAAGATTTTTCTTGTTTCTTGAAGAGGGTCTGTATTGCTATGAACTTCCAAGAACTGCTTTTGCTGCATCTCACAGATTTTGTATGGTTGTGTTTTCATTGTCATTTGTCTCGAGGTATTTTTAAATTTACTTCTTGATTTCATCATTGACTCTGGTTTTTTAGTAACATGTTGCTTAGTCTCCATGTAATCGTTTTTTTTTTCTTGTTTTTCTGTGGTCGATTTCTAGTTTCATGCAACTGTGGTCAGAAAAGATGCTGAAATAATCTCTATACTCTTAAATTTGTTGAGGCTTGTTTTGTGCCCTAGTATGTGGTCAATCCTGGAGAATGTTTCATGTGCACTTGAAAAGAATGTGTATGCTGGGTTTTTTTTGTTGTTGTTGTTGTTGTTTTTTAATCTAATGTCCTGAAAATATCATTAGTCTAACTGTTCTATTGTATCCTTTAGGGTCTCTGTTGCCTTACTGATTTTCTGTCTAGAAGGTCTGCCCACTGATGTGAGTGGGGTGTTAAATTCTCCTGCTGTTATTGTATTCCTGTCAATTTCACCCTTTGTTAGTATTTGTTTTATGTATCTGGGTGCTCCCATATGAGGTGCATATATGTTGATGAGTGTAATATCCTCTTCTTGTATTGACCCTTTTTATCATCATATAGTGTCCTTTATCTTTATAGCCTTTGTTTTAAAGTTTATTTTGTCTGATATGAGTATGGCTACCCTTGCTTTCTTGTCCTTTCATGCAATGACAAGACATCTTTTTCCAACCCCTCGCTTTCAGTCTGTGTCCTTTGCCCTATAGTGGGTCTCTTGTAGGCAGCAT
This sequence comes from Physeter macrocephalus, assembly GCF_002837175.3. Classification (NCBI taxonomy): domain Eukaryota; kingdom Metazoa; phylum Chordata; class Mammalia; order Artiodactyla; family Physeteridae; genus Physeter; species Physeter macrocephalus. The sequence goes on along the minus strand of NC_041218.1, from coordinate 3,197,122 downwards.
ATTGTAGGCTCATGTTTCTTTTTTATCCAGTCTGCCACTGTGTCTTTTGATTGGCGCATTTAGTCCATTGACATTTAAGGTAATTATCGATATGTATTTATTGCCATTTTAAACCTTGTTTTCGAATTGATTTTGTATTTCTTCTTTGTTCTTTTCCTTTTGAGTTTGATCTTCTTTTGTATTATGCTTGTGTTCTCTTCTTTGGTTTTTGTGAATCTATTATATGTTTTTGATTTGCGGCTACCCTGTTTTTCAAGTATGTTAACCCCTTCCAATATCTATTTGCTTTAGACTGGTAGTCACATAGGCTCAAACACATTCTGAAAAAATATATATGTACATTTTCTTACTCTCCTTCCCCACATTTTATGATTTTGATGTCCTCGTCTACATCTGCATGCCTATCCTTTTGCTGTTCATTGTGGTTGTCATTGCTTTCACAGAAATCTTATTTTTAAATTTTTTAAAAATCTGTGTACTGGCTTATTTAAGTGATTTACTTTCCAATTGTGATTTTCTCTTTCCTATAGATTCTTGCTTCTTTTCTATTTAGAGAAGACCTTTCAATATTTCCTTTAGGACAGGTTTAGTATTGCTGTATTCTTTTAGTTTTTGCTTGTCTGAGAAATTCTTTCTCTCTCCTATTCTAAATGATGATCTTGCTGGGTAGAGTATCCTAAGTTGCAGATTTTTCCCTTTCAGGACTTTGAATATATCTTCCCTCTCCCTTCTGGCTTGTAATGTGTCTATAGAGAAATCAGCTGATAGCCTTATGGGGTTCCCTTGTCATTAACTCTTTGTTTTTCTCTTGCTGCCTTTAGAGACCTTTCTTGAACTTTTGCCATTTTAATTCTGTCTTGGTGTAGGTCTGTTTGGGTTCATCTTGTTTGGGACCTCTGTGCTTCCTGTATGTGGATATCTGTTTCCTTCTTTAGGTTTGGGAAGTTTTCAGCCATAATTTCTTCAAATACATTTTCGGTCCCCTTTTCTCTTTCTTCTCCTTCTGGGATCCCTCTTATGTGTAGATTGGCACACTTTATATTATCCCATAGGTCTCTTATATTGCTTTCATTTGGCTTTCTGTCTGCTGTCTGATTAGGTGATTTCCATTATTCTGTCTTCCAGATCACTTATTCATTCGTCATTATTCACTCTGCCTTTTATTGCCTTAAGCTTAGCTTTCATCCTGGCAAATGAGTTTTCTAATTTGTTTTTGGTTTCTCTTTATAGTTTCCAGTTCCTTGATAACAGTAATCTGCATCTCTATCAATAGCCCTTCTTAATTCCTTTAGTATTTTCATTATCTCCTTTGTGAATTTGGTGTCTGTTAGATTGAAGAGGTCTGTTTCATTGTTCTTTCAGGGGAATTCTCTTGACCTTTTAACTGGGAGCGATTCCTCTGCTTCTTCATTTTATTTATGCTTCTCTATGAGTTTAGGAGAAACAATTATCTACTGTGGTCTTGGAGGGCTATTTTTATGCGGGAGTCCCTGTGTAGCTTGCATAGGTTTAATATTTTTGGTGCGAGGGCTGTTTTGAGTACGGATGCCTGCCGCCTCTTTCCTCAGTGTGTCCTGGCCGTTATCCCCCTGAAAAGGGGTGTGACTGGTGTGGTGGTGACCAGAGCCCGCCCAGATGTTGAGCGGGGCCTCCTCTTTGCTGTGTGGTTGTCACTGCCCTGTTGGGGGCAGTGTCTGCTCCCCAGCTGCTGGAGCAGAAGCCCCTGGACCCGTTTTCCAGCTGCGGTGTGGGGTAGGCAGGATTGGAGCGCGCTCCCACTGGGAGAGGAGCCACCGAGTATTCCCCCGCTGGAGCAGTCCCCGTGTGCACAGCACACTGCCTGGTCTCACCTGTCATCCATTCGTGGGCTCCCCAAATGCGCTGTTATTGGCACTCCTCTCGGCCTCGCCTCCATGGTGGGGATGCAGGCAGTTGGCCCTGGTGTCCCTCAGGCACTGTGTTCACAAAACCACCAGTGCAGGTCCACCGAAGTCGGGTACCAGGGCTGCAGTAGTTTCGCACCTAGACCTGCGGTGGGAGCTACGGAAGCAGCCCAGACCCCGGCCCCGCCCCACGTGTGCACCCACACAGAGCCCACAGCTGCTAAGGCCAGGCCTGTCCCAGCCACGGAAGCACCCGTTGTCCACCCAGCACTGAGTTTGCAAAGCTGGCGGCAGTGGCACAGATCTGTGGATTGTACAGCCACAGGGAGAGGGCTCTGATTTCAGCCCCGCCTCGGCGTGTGGACAGCCCACTGGCTCTTACGCGTGCTCCCAGAGCTGGTGAAGGCAGCGCCGTGTCAGCTGAGAGCGCGGAGAAAGAGGCCGCTCTGGGGGGCCCACCGCTCTCTTTGCGCACATGTTATTGGGGTTCCAACGGTGGTGCGAGCTGGCTGTGAGCGCACAGAGTGAGGCTGCTCTGGCGGGCCCCACCCTTCCCTCCACGTGTGCCCCTTAACAATGGCGCTTCGCTTCTATGGCGGGTTGGGCTTCTTCCGCGCAGCCCATACTGCACTCCAGCCCCTTCAGGCTGTGTCCGTGCAGCCAACCCCAGTCCTCTCCCCTGGTCTGTCCTCTGAAGCCTGAGTTTCAGCCCCCAAACCCCGCATGCACCAGCAGGCGTGTGTTTCAGGCTGGGGGCTGCAGGGAGGTGGCACAGACCCTCTGGGCTGGTCTCTCTCTCTTCTGCCTGCCGCACACCGGCTGCCTCACTCTCCTCTGAGCCCCTGAAGCCCCCTTTCTGTCCCGGCTGATCTCCCCGTGAGCGAGGGTCTTCCCAGGGTGCGGGAACCTTTCCTCTTTTGCAGCTCCCTCCCAAGGGCACAGGTCCCATCCTGCTTCCTTTTTTCCCTTCATCCTGCGGGGTTACATGGAGATCTTCCTTGCACTTCTGGGTGTCTGAGATTCTCTGCCAGGGCTCGGCAGGTGCTCTGTGAGAGCTGCTCCACGTGTGGATGTACTTCTGATGTATTTGTGGGAGGGGGCGAGCTCCATGTCTCTCTATTCCGCCATCTTGATTCTTGATTCAAAGGCCTGTGCTTTTGTCTGCACAGAGACACGGTCCTGGGCTTATCTGGATGTAGCATGTATGTCGTCTTCAGTGGCATTCACATTTCTTCTACCCTCATGTGCAAAGTGAGACGGGATACAGACGGCTCACGCTCCTCACAGGTGACCAGCTGCGCCCGGTCACCGAGCACTGAAAACGTGCCTGGCGCGAGAGGAGAGCTGAGCTGTCGATCTGTTTCGTGAATCTTAACTTAAAATTAACACCGGTGGGGGAGGGATAAATTGGGAGATTGGGATTGACATACACACACTACTATATATAAAATAGATAGTAAGAACCTACTGTACGGCACAGAGAACTCCACTCAGTACTCTGTAATGACCTGTATGGGAAAAGAATCTAAAAAAGAGTGGATATGTGTATATGTATAACTGATTCACTTTGCTGTACACCTGAAACTAACATGACATTGTAAATCAACTACGCTCCAATAAAAATTAATTTTAAAAAGTTGGCACTAACTCAGTTACTGGAAAACACCTTACCCTTAGAATAACTTGGGTATATATATCTTTTTAAACTGTAAGTGGTATGAAATATAAAAAAAGAAGAGTAAAACTCAATTAAGACTATTACTTGTAAATGAAACAATATTTTAGATATATTAAATAAAGTTTTAGAAACTAAATCTAAAAGCTTTTTTACTGTGGCTACCAGAAACTTTAAAATTACGTATGTGGTTTGCATTTGTATTAAAAAACCTTGAGCCAGACGAAAACAACAGGACTAAGTGAGACTTCTTTTCCTAGGAGAAATAATTTTCTAACCTAGTCAACTTCTCTAAGAAGTTGATTTACTTTATTCTTAGACGTTCACATATAACTTCCTCTGAGCCACCAAATCAATGCCTAGCAGCTGTGCAAGCCAGTTGGCTGCAGACAGCTCCTGGAGTTTTTAAGGAATATTCTTGGCAGCTTTTGAAAAAAACACTCACTGAAAGGTTAATCAAGTCAGTCATACTTGCATGTTTGTTAAACAAACCCCGTCTCCACTGAAGACTGAACAGATGCATATACTCTACCCAGAAGGCCTTTATTCCATCATTATCTTCACTTTTCTTCAAGGGTGTAAGAAGGAGGGCCATATTCTGAATGCTTTGCGATCAAGATTTTGTTCCTACTTATGACTCTTCTGTACTTCTGGGATTTTACAGATTCTAAATTATTGCATATCAACACTCATTCCACCTGTTGTACGTGAGGAGAAAAGGTCAGTTCTGCAGGTAAGTATCCCTAAGTTTGCTTAGGTATAAAAGTATGAGCTAAAAACGTACACAGTTTGAGATACAGTTTGTTAAAAATACAAGTGCGTGCCAGCACGTGGTACATCTGAACAAACCTGTTCGGGGGTATTTTAAGGAGCTCAACAGATAAATGTCTCCAGTAGACAATCATCAGCCTATCACTCAATCACTCGTGTTGAGAGAGTGAAGGTGTACCCACACGGCAGCAGCTGGGTCACTGGGAAGTTGCCACAGGTCGAGGCTTTTGAGACGGCACAGGTAAGGCTGAAGGTGTTGAGCCCCACTTTAAAATTGTGAAGTCGTGGGCGATTCCCTTCCCCTTGGTAGGAGTAACCCCATGCGGTTCCACCCTCAGAGTTGGGAGAACACCTAAAGTAATGACGTCTTCAATGTGTGTAACCAACGTCAGAGCCTTACGGGAATGCTGAGAATTCCTGGGATGGGGAGTTCACTAACTCTTTTAATACAGGTGCTCCACTTAAACTGTGTTTGAGAATTAAACTGTAGAGACTGTGCAATTGGCGAGTAGACTTTGGAGCAGATCACAACTCCTTCTAGGAAGACATCTCAGACGTTGCTCTGGAGGCAAATCCAGTGTTTGAGGAACACACCTGATGAGCGGTGACGTGAGGACAGTGCTGAACCTCTGTGACAGTATCGTTCTTGACTATATTAATAAATGTATATTATATATTCATGTTAGTAATTACTGATAAGATGGTAGGCTAAATGTATATTATATATTCATGTTAGTAATTACTGATAAGATGGTAGGCGCCAGTATGCTTCTGTACCTACAACCCAACAGGATGTGTATTAGAACCACACCTGGAATAGAAGCAGGATATATATATGGGTTTTTGTGGTATTAATGATTCTGGCTGGTTGGTGCCTGCCTGTTTCTAGTAATTGCTAAATATTCTGAATATGCCTCTGCCCAGGAATTTATTTATTACCTTGACAGAAAATGGCTACCTTCCAGAAATTATTTCTTCAGGAGAAAATTTACTAGAAAATATTTTTGCCTTGAAATTACTTAAAATGTGATCCAGTTTAATGCAAATCATACAAATTATACAAAAAAATGTAAAACAACAAAGGACCACTCAATTCTAAGTTCAAAAGTACATTTATTTAAAATGTGGGCAAGATATCAATATAAAAGAAAAGAGTGTAAGAAATAAAAATAAAAGTACAAAACATTTCAAATCTTTAACATCCATACTTTAGAGATAGCAAGGTCTTTATTTACACCATTTTATTTGCAGCTAAAGTTCCATTAACAACAGTGTTGTGAAAACATTTAAAAACCCGGCAAATGAATCATAAAACCTGACGTGGGCTCTTAAAGTCATATAATACAAAACATAATTTATGTTTCCTCAGAATAAAATTGCACATCTTAATAAGATGCAGTATATTTAATATATTTGTCTTCCTGCTTTACAATGCTTGTCCCCGAAGAAAGCAGCTGGAAAACAAGGGCGTCTGAAGGGAGCAGGGGCTGCTCCATCCGGCAGCTGACACAGCCAGACCCGTGCACCGGGCTCCAGTCACCAGCGCAGATGTGTCAGTTAAATTTATATGTAAGCTCGTTGAGGAAAACAACTGCCAAACAACGCAAACTAGAGACAGCATCCACTACAGGCCGCACGCCGAGGTGGTGAGCTTTGGGCGCCCAAGCCCTCGCCAACCCCTGCACCTCTGAACCATCCACCCGGGGCTCCAGCTGTCCTGGGGCAGAATGACTCGGGCTCCTTCAGATGCAAGAAAAGGGACCCTGAGGTGACACCCACCAACCACCCAAAGGTAGGAAAAAACCCAGAGATAGATATAAGAATGGAAGGGCTCTTTTATCACCAGCTCTGGCAAAAATGTCCTCATTCATGGAGCTACGGGGCCCACACAGCTGACGTCGAGGATGCGCGGGGGTCCGCAGCGCACATCTCAAAGGATATGACTCGTAGTCCAGTGTCTGTGTGAGCACTCCAGTTAGAACGAACTCTGCGTTATGGACATCTGAGAGGAATGAAAACAAAAACGGCTGAAGAAATGCACTGCTGTGTGTGTACCTACACACTCTGAATACAGAGCAAGAGGAGGAAGAAACCATACCTATTCCTCTGGCAAAATATTCTCGACACAAGTGAAGGTCATTTTCACAGGATATCAAAATTATTTCTGACAAACTCTAATGAAAAGAAAATTACTGGTTACTAAACAATGGATCTTATACATGACGATGAATTCAATAGCGTATTTTACTTCTGTCCACCTTATTTTGCTTATGTTCCATGAGTTTCCGGAAAGATGGTTGTTTAGACAGTACTTTCCCTCCTGCACATTCCACGATCGCTTTCATAGTTGAAAGACTCGGGCAGATTCCAGGAGTGATGTAGAAATATTTCGCCTAAAAATAAAATGAAAATATGTGTATTATGTTTTTTAAATTGAATTTTTAGTGTACGTAATTTCTCATTCTACCCCGAGATTTTGGACACAATGTCTAATTTCATGGGGACACACGTACTACCCCTGCTGGCCCCCAGTCTGAATCCAGGTGTGTAAATTCGGAAGTAACTTCAGCACTTTCATATTGTTAGGTGTGACCTATGCTTATCAACAGCAACTAGAACCTATGTTCCTAAAAGACATGAAGTACTCTGCAATGAAAGCAAGAATAGGAACATTCTTCTCAATTTCTATAAAATTCTAAACTGTAAAGCTCAAACAGAATAGGAAATGATTTTGCTGGTTAAAATTTTCTAACAAACACCCTTGCTCCTAAGTGTACCAAAAATACTATTTTGTTTCAAACTCCTCAAATATTTAGAAAAATCGGACTATCTTAGGTAAAATACTCAGTATTGCAAATCATTTCTGATTCCTAAATTGGCTCCTTAAGAACGGTAAAAAAATGATTATCTTAATTTACTGAGCCACTGTTTGTTTGACACAAAGACAATTTTCCAGTGTTCTTTCTTATCTAACAAATATTTAAATATTCTAGTCTAGAATTATTAGGCACAGATTCAATTAATATGTTCCCAAGAATGGTCTCCATTCTCTAGCTGAGTATACATTTAATGAGAATAGTATTAAGTAATGTAAGTTGTTAAAAGCAAAAACATCAATTTAAATGTCTACCTATTTACACATAACTCTTTGAACCGGGTATCTGTAATGCATATCTCTAGTCTATTTATTTAACTTTGTATGGGATTCTTTTAGCTATGATAAACAGCAGGACTCTGCAGGTGCCAAAGACCTCCAGAAACACCCCGCCGGAGGAGGACTGCCATGCAGTGGGGACGGTGTGTGTGGGGGGGGCCTGGCTCCCCGGAGGCCCCCGCTGTCGCCCACAGCTGCAGCAGCTGTCGTGTCGGGGACCTTATCTGACCTCCCCCTCCAACAGTACCTTAAAGAGCGGAGACACGCGTGCCCTCCTCAAGGACTCTTCCAGACTGAAGGAGAAAAGCACCTCAGCCTCGGCATCTCGGAGAAGGTAGTTTTGCTCATCTGGAAAAGAGAACAGCACCGTCCGAACAGTGCACGGCACCCGGATTCACCGTGCCACCCGCTCCAGGCTGCCCCCAGTCAGGTGCGTGTGGTTCACGGCTCACATTTACCTGTGAACAAAAGCCTCACCTGTTATATTTGTCCATTACTTTTCTCCTGAAAACAGCCAGGCCGAAGACACTGTCCCTCCTCGGTCAGTGTTTCTTAGCATTCTGAAAAAACTGGACTGAGAGCCCTGGCCCCTCCACACCCCTCAGCTGTAATCTCACACGGTCCCAGGGCGCTCACAGGGCTCCAAGCCCACAGACCCAGGGGAAGAGCTCCAGTCCTGGAGGGAGAGCCGAGAACTGTCATCGTGTCGTGTGTAGGGACCACGGTGACTCCAGAGCCATTAGACTCAATTAGCTGAGATTTACCAAAAACACGTTCCTTTTAAATCTATGAATATGTATGGCAATTTATAAAGAATGGTTTTACCAAATTTTGAAGATTTAAGAATTTTTAAGAAATATCTAATTTGTCAAAAGGTAAAGATCACAAAATAGTTTAATCTTCTTTTCATCATAATAACCAAACTGTGTAACACAGCCCAAAGCAGGGAGAGTCTAGGGTCAGGGTCAGGCGGAGGACACACGTTGTAGGCCACATATTTTTTTGTGTGATGTGCCCTTCTTTTTCTGAAACAATGCCTTAAAAATGTAAAAACCATTCTGAGCTCAAGGACCACGGGGCAAGAGCAATCATGTCACTGAAGAAATGCTGAAATTTAACAACTGCTCGAAATACAAAATGGATCAGCCATCAGCAGATAAACAAGGCACTATACTGGTTTAGGTGGAAGACGAGAAGAATTTCTAAAAAAAATGATGAATTAAAAAATGAACAAAAATGTACTCTCATGCATGAAGTGATATATTTGTTTTGTTTAAAATATTTATTTAGAGTGTGCCAGGTCTTAGTTGCAGCATGCAGGATTTTTTTTTTTTTTTTTTTTTTTAGGGATCTAGTTCCCTGACCAGGGATGGCACCTGGGCCCCCTGCATTGGGAGCACGGAGTCTTAACCACTGGACGGCCAGGGAAGTCCCTGAAGTGATATGTAAGTGTCCACGGCAAAATCAAGGTTGATATATGCCTTCTGGAGAACTATGAGGGGGTACCAAGAAGTAGTTAATATTTATGATAAGAGACGATGACACTGAAATATAACAAAGTAGCTAAAACAATCCTGTCCAAGGAGATGCTGACATTTTGGTTTTCTAAAAGGAGCAGCAGAGTTACATTAACTTGCTAAGAATCCGTAGAAAGAGTCAACCTGAAAATTAAACTTTTCACAGCAGCACAAAGGACACGCGTCTTCCAGAAAGATTATAAAATTGGTGTCTCAAATTACAGAAATTAAATACAAAATTCCAAAATTATCCCCTACCACTTCTTGAGCAATCCAGTTTTAGAGCTGTCAGGCCCCGAGGGGCGTCACAGCCCAGTGAGAGGGGCTGCACTGCCGGGGGCAGCGGTGGTCGATGGGGTGCTGACTACATACAGTGCGGCTTATCAAGTAAGTTAACAAGTTCATTAGGACCCTGGAAGCCGGGCTTCTCACTGCTGTTGGAGAAAGGGTTACAGACAACAGGAGGGAGGAAACGAGGACCAACCCCATGCTGGCAGACTGGCATCGGACAGACAGACACAGGAAGTGGGAAGCGGGTTCAGCAGGAGCAACACCCAAGGGCCACGAGCACCGTCCATCCACCCCCAGCTTTACACTGAACGGACTCGGGGATCCTCGGGAAAACGCTGGTGCGGAACCAGGGCAGAGAAGCGTTAAGAGGAGCCCAGAACATTCTTGTTTTGCCAAGAGCTACCACGTGGTCAACCCAACAGGAGAGGTGGACAGGACACGGAAGCCAGCCTGAGCGGCAACCCCTGGTCACAGTGGGGACGATATGGGGGTCGGTGACGACAAGACGATAACAAGGAGATAGGAGAGCGCGTGGGAAATAAATCAAAAGTCTGACAGGGAACAGCAGTATCTGCAAAGTTTCAAAGTGCTTCCCATAAATGACTCGTCAAGAAGCCTGGCTGAGGAGGGAGAGAGAAGATGGCGAAAGAGTAAGACGCGGAGATCACCTTCCTCCTCACAGATACATCAGAAATACATCTACACGTGGAACTGCTCCTACAGAACACCCATCGAACGCTGGCAAAAGACCTCAGACCTCCCAAAAGGCAAGAAACTCCCCACGTACCTGGGTAGGGCAAAAGAAAAAAGAATAAACAGAGACAAAAGAATAGGGACAGGACCTGCACCAGCAGGAGGGAGCCATGAAGGAGGAAAGCTTTCCACACACTAGAAGCCCCTTCGCGGGTGGAGACTGCAGGTGGCGGAGGGGGGAAGCTTTGGAGCCGCGGAGGAGAGCGCAGCCACAGGGTGCGGAGGGCAAAGCGGCCGCACAGAGGATCGGTGCCGACCGGCACTCACCAGCCTGAGAGGCTCATCTGCTCACCGGCCGGGGCGGGCGGGGGCTGGGAGCTGAGCCTCGGGCTTCGGAGGTCGGATCCCAGGGAGAGCACTGGGGTTGGCGGCGGGGACACAGCCTGAAGGGGCTAGTGCGCCACGGCTGGCCGGGAGGGAGTCCGGAAGAAGTCTGGAGCTGCCGAAGAGGCAAGAGACCTTTTCTTTCCTCTTTGCTTCCTGGTGCGCGAGGAGAGGGGTTTAAGCGCGCCGCGTAAAGGAGCTCCAGAAACGGGCGCGGAGCTGCCGAAGAAACAGGAGACCTTTCTCTTGCCTCTTTGCTTCCTGGGGCGCGAGGAGGGGGGATTAAGGGCACCGCATAAAGGAGCTCCAGAAACGGGCGCGAGCCACGGCTGTCGGCGCGGACAGCAGAGACGGGCGTGGGACGCTAGGGTTGCTGCTGCCGCAGCCAAGAGGCCTGTGTGCAAGCACAGGTCACTCTCCACACCGCCCCTCCCGGGAGCTCGAGCAGCCCGCCACTGCCGGCGTCCCGGGATCCAGGGACAGCTTCCCGGGAGAACGCGTGGCGCGCCTCGGGCCGGTGCAGCGTCACGCCGGCCCCTGCCGCCGCAGGCTCGCCCCGCATCCGTGCCCCTCCCTGCCCCCGGCCTGTGCCAGAGCCCCTGAATCAGCTCCTCCTTTAACCCCGTCCTGTCTGAGCGAAGGGCAGACGCCCTTGGACGACCTACACGCAGAGGCGGGGCCAAGTCCAAAGCTGAACCCCAGGAGCTGTGCGAACAAAGAGGAGAGGGGGAGGTTTTTCCCAGCAGCCTCAGAAGCAGCGGATTAAAGCTTCACAATCAACTTGAGGTGCCCTGCATCTGTGGAAAACCTGAATAGACAGCGAAATATCCCAAGTTGAGGAGGTGGACTTTGGGAGCAAGATATACTATTATTTTCCCCTTTTTTCTTTTTGTGAGTGTGTAGGCGTGTGCTGCGGTGTGAGATTTTGTCTGTATAGCTTTGCTTTCACCATTTGTCCTAGACCGACCCTTTTTTTTTTAAATAAAATTTTTCTTAATAATTATTTTTTATTTTAATAACTATACTTTATCCTACTTTATTTTCTCTTCCTTTCTTCCTTCCCTCCTTCCCTCCTCCCTTTCTTTCCTTTCTATTTTTTCTCCCTTTTATTTTGAGCTGTGTGTAGCTTTGCTTTCACCATTTGTCCTAGGGTTAGACCGACCCTTTTTTTTTTAAATAAAATTTTTCTTAATAATTTTTATTTTAATAACTATACTTTATCCTACTTTATTTTCTCTTCTTCCTTTCTTCCTTCCCTCCTTCCCTCCTCCCTTTCTTTCCTTTCTATTTTTTCTCCCTTTTATTTTGAGCTGTGTGGATTAAAGGCTCTTGGCGCTCCAGCCAGGCGTCACGGCTGTGTCTCTGAGGTGGGAGAACCAACCTCAGGACACTGGTCCACAAGAGACCTCCCGGCTCCACGTAATATCAAACGGCGAAAATCTCCCAGAGATCTCCATCTCAACACCAAGACCCAGCTTCACTCAAGGACCAGCAACGAACAGTGCTGGACACTCTATGCCCAACAAATAGCAAGACAGGACTACAGCCCCATCCATTAGCAGAGAGGCTGCATAAAATCATAATAAGGCTACCAACATCCCCAAACACACCACCAGACGTGGACCTGCCCACCAGAAAGACAAGATCCACCCTCATCCACCAGAACAGAACCTTGGGTATGGCAATGACTTTTTAGATACAACACCAAAGGCAAGATCCATGAAACAAATAATTGAGAAACTAGACTTCATTAAAATTCAAAACCTCTGCTTGTGGAAGACCATGACAGTAGAAGGAGAAGACAAACCAGAGACTAAGAGACTATTTTCAAATGACAACTGATAAAGGACTGTTATCCAAAATACATAAAGAACTCTTAAAACTCAACAATGGGAAAATGAACAACCTAATTTAAAAATGGACAAAGGCCTGTGCAGACACCTCACCTAAAAGGATATACAGATGGCAAATACGTATATGCAAAGATGTTCATTATATGCCCCAAGGGAATCAAAAATTAAAACAATGAAATACTACTATTCATTTATTAGTACAAAACCCAAAACACTGACAATACCAAATACTGGCAAGAATGTGGAACAGCAGAAACTCACATTCCTTGCTGGTCGAAATTCAAAATGTTTGAATTCAGGTACTTTGGAAAACAGTTTGGCAGTTTCTTACAAAACTGAACATATTTTTACCATATAATCCAGTAGTTATGCTCCTTGGTATTTATCCAAATGTATTAAAAACTTATGTCCACACAAAAATTTGTGGAAGGTTGTTTAAGCAACTTTACTCATAAATGCCCAAACTTAGAAGCAACCAAGATATCTTTCAGTAGGTGAATGAATAAACTGTGATATACCCAGATAATGGAATATTAACCACTGCTAAAGAGAAATGAGTTATCAAGCCATGAGAAGACATGGAAGAATCTTAAATGCATATTACTAGGTGAAAGAAGCCAATACGAAAAAGCTTCTCACTGTATGATTCTAATTATATGACATTATTGAAAAGGCAAAACTACAGATAGTATAAACATCAGTGATTGTCAGGGGTTAGTGGAGAGAAAGAGGAATAGGCATAACATAGAGAATTTTTAGGACAATGAAACTATTCTGTATGATACTATAATGACAAATATGTGTCATTATACACTTGTTCAAACCCAGAGTGTACAACACTGAGAGACCCCTAATATAAACTATGGACTTTGTGGATGATAAGGATGCATCAGTGTAGGTTCATCAATTGTAACAAATGTACTGCTGTGGTGCAGAATGTTGATAATGGGGAAACTGTGTGTGTATAGGGGAAGCGGGAATATAGGAATTCCTTGGATCTTTCAGTCTATTTGGCTGTATACCCAAAACTGCTCTAAAAAATTATATTTTAAAAAAGTCATAGCAATGCCATCCTACTGTCCTAGTATTTAGTTGATGGAGACTGTCACTAACCCCAAAGAAAAATTTTAGATATTAATAAATCCCTAAGTGAAACTAATAATAAAACCTTTATTTGCAGATAATTGAGAAACTAAGAGTGTAAGACATATGCTAAGGACGACAGAAGTTGATACTTGCACAAAAATTCCTATGGTCCCTGTTTTTGTTCATTAATTCATGGCATATCTTTAAATTTATCTATTATAGTGTGAATAGAAAATGTATTTTCTAAGAGGGATTTTGGCCTTTATTTCTATAGTATCTGTGCTTTATGTAGAGAATTTTTTATCAGAATAATTATTTAATTAACCAACTAATCATCTCCCATTTGTATTTTTGTTGTGAAAGATAGTGGATTTTTAAAAATTTTAAATGTTATGGGTTTATATCTTAATTATAATTTCTTATATGCTTATAATATATAGAGGACTGTGGTGGTTAAAAATCCCTAGACATTATATATCTAAATGGACCTTATATATAAATTATGCTGACAAAATATATTAATTTCTTTAATATTTGCTAAATGATGATAGTCATTTTAAAGTTTGTCATGGTGCATGAGATTACCAGTCTATAATACTCTTGATAATCCATTACTCTAAAGAAATCCATTGAGAGGAAATCAAAAAATACTTAGAAACAAATGACGATGGAGACACGATGACCCAAAACCTATGGGATACAGCAAAAGCAGTTCTAAGAGGGAAGTTTATAGCAATACAATCCTACCTTAAGAAACAGGAAACATCTCGAATAAACAACCTAACCCTGCACCTAAAGCAATTAGAGAAAGAAGAACAAAAAACACCCAGAGTTAGCAGAAGGAAAGAAACCATAAAGATCAGATCAGAAATAAATGAAAAAGAAATGAAGGAAACAATAGCAAAGATCAATAAAACTAAAAGCTGGTTCTTTGAGAAGATAAATAAA
>NC_041218.1:3127886-3180423 GCF_002837175.3 Physeter macrocephalus | reverse complement strand
TATGTATAACTGATTCACTTTGTTGTAAAGCAGAAACTAACACACCATTGTAAAACAGTTATACTCCAATAAAGATGTTAAAATTAAAAAATAATGCAAAATCCAAAAACAAAAAAACAAAAAAAAAAAAAAAAAAAACAAGCCTGGCTGGCTTGTGCTTGCGTCGAGGTACCACCGTGAAATCACCCGCAGGACAGCAACCCCGCACTGTGCAGCCCCTGGCAGGATGCGAGGGCGGGGGGAGACCACAGCCATGTGATGGTCCCGCCAGACGCCACCTGCCCCCACCTCGGGAGGAGACAGCACACACACCAGACGGAGGGCGTTCTGTACAGTGACTGACCTAACTGACCAGACGTCTTCAAGTGACAAGCACAGACCAAGGGGCCCTTTACAGACTCAAGGAGACTAAATGCAACGTGTGATTCAGAGCTAGGTCCTTCAGCTCTAAGGGGCGATGCTGAGACAACGGGCGGGTGTGAATGGGGACGAGGATGTCTGAGGACGAGGCAGCAGCGACGGATCCACGTTGACTTCCTGACTGTGGCCGTGTCGCGCCATCTACAAGAATGTCCTTGTCTGTCTGCAGGAAACACGCGTTGAGGTGTTGGGGGTAACGGAGCATTATTTGGGCAACGGACTCTCTAATGGATCAGGAAAAAGCAGCTATGTCTGTACTATATAGGCAACTGGGTGATTGATCGTTTCAAAAAAATTTTTTTAACTCAAAAGCCAAATTGGTTTAAAAAATATCCATAAAATGTTAAAAGATGGAAAAAAGTAAGAAATGAATCAGAATGCAGAATTTCAGATACTAACTGCCAGAACTAATAACCTAGAGTTAGTATTCTTCTTGAGAAATTTCAGGAACAACCTCAAAATGTAAACTTGGCAAAACAAAATGTCTCAAGTCTGTAGTAAAAGTAAATGACTAGTTTATATAACAACACAAAGGACACAGCACAGCCAAATCAAGAAGAGCAAAGCTGGAGGACTGAGGACCCGACTTCCAGACGCACTGTAAAGCTCTGGGTGAAAGGACAGATGGGTGGACACAACGAGAGCTCAGTGCAGACCCCCACTCCACCTACGAGCACAAGCAGTGAGTGCAAGGGGACAGACCAGTGGATGTCCACACACACACACACACACACACACACACACACACACACACACACTGAATCTAGACACAGACCTTACACCTTCACAAAAAGTAACTGAAAGCAGACCACAGATCTAAATGTAAAACACAAAACTAAAACTCCTAAAAAGGTAACAGGAGAAAACCAAGATGGCTTTGGGTACAGCGATGACTAGATACAAAACCAAAGGCATGATCCACGGAAGAAATAACTGACAACCCGGACTTCATTAAAATCCAACACTTCCACTCTGTCAAAGACAATGTCAAGAGAATGAGAAGAAGGGCCACAGACTGGGAGAAAATATTTGCAAAAGACACATCTGATAAAGGACTGTTTGTTACCCAAAATATACAAAGAACTCTCAAAACTCAACAATAAGAGAAACCAGTTAGAAAATGGACAAAAGATCTGAACAGATGCATGACCACAGAAGATATACAGATAGCAAATAAACACATGAGAAGACGCTTAACATGGTATGTCATCAGGGAAATGCAAATTAAAACAAAATTGAGGTACCGCCACACAACTCTTAAAATGGTCAGAAACTGACAACACCAAATGCTGGCGAGGATGTGGAGCAACAGGAACTCTGCTGATGGGAAAGCAAACTGGTACCAACGCTTTGGGAGAGTTTGATGGTTTCTTACAAAGCTAAACCTACTCTCATATGATTCAGCAATCTCACTGCTTGGTATTTAGCCAAACGAGTTGAAAACTTACATCCACACAAAAGCTGCACACAGAACACAGCTTTGTTTGTAATTGCCAAAACTTGGAAGCAACCAAGATGCCCTTCAGTAGGCGAGTGGATAAATAAACTGAGGTCCATCCAGACAGTGGGACAGTCTTTGGTGCTAAAAAGCAATGAGCTAAGAAGACACAGAGGAAACATAAATGCATGTGACTAAGAAGCCAACATGAAAAGGCTGCATCCTGTGTAATTCCAACTATATGACAATCTGGAAAAGTTAAGAAGTCCTGAAATTTGAGGGATCAAATATGAAATGTGTTTGACTATTCAATATTGAATATTAAATGTTTCTAATAAGACCAGAACCACCTGATAAACCCTCAGAAATCAACAAAGCAAACATTAATAAGGCCAAAAAGAAATGAAAGTCAGCTAAAACTGCCCATCAAATATGAATTATAACTTTCATAAACAGATAAAAAAATGTTTGTTTTCGCAGACTGTTAAGATTGATAAATTAAGCAACTCAAATTTCAATTAAAGAACAGACTCTCTCATTCTGAACTTTATAACTCTCATACAAAATTGAGAGCTAATCTACGTTTATGGTATTGTTTCTACATTTTTCTTCTGCTGCCTGCATTGTTAGGTTTTATATTTCACTAGTATCTTTTAAGAAAAAAATTTCTAAAATCTGAACTGAAAATTTCTGAACACTACATAATACAGTCGATCCTCGTTATCTGTGGATTTCATATTTGTGAATATGCCACGAGTTACAATTTATTTGTAACCTCAAAACCACTGTCTGTGGCGCTTCCCGCTGGGGCCAACACGGCGCTGCTCGCCATGGTTCAACTCGTTCTGAGAACAAGGGTCCTTCTGTGGTCCATTTAGTGCTACTTTCTTCACATCTTTGTGCTTTTGTCAGTGATTTTTGCTGTTTAATCGGCCTATAAGCACAGTGCTGTCCAGTGCCCTGAGGGCAACGGGCTGTGATGTGCCCTCACAGAGCAAACACACGTGAGACAAAGCTGCAAATCTATTCCGCGGAGAAAAGTCACTTGGAATCGTATTTGCTCTGGGCTGATTAGCAAGGCTCTAAAAACACTTGGGTGCACCGACTAATCTAAGAAAAAACCTATCTCTAAGTGTCACTGCCAGTAACAGGATTTCACTTTCAGTGCCCTGGACGGTGGGAGACGGGCGAGGGAGGGACGCACTGAGCCTCCCACCCGCCCCGACGTTCCCGGGCTGTCGCCGGGCTCCCCGCCGTGTGCTGTACTGCATGTGGAATCTCACTCGACAGCCAGCGTTCCAAACAAAATACACTCAACATCAGGAAACAACACAGCAGGGCTGCAGAGCTTATCCTTCCCCGAGACCTTCCAAATTACCAAAGCCTCTATTTTCATGGTAAAGTGCAAAAATACCAATCAAATGACTGGAACATGGAATAAGTTTATGAACTTACATGGATAAATAACAAAGAGTTAAAAAATGAACTAGATGTTTGCTGGGATGAAAACGGAGATAATGCCAAATTAAAAGGGTTTTTTCTTGAAGTAAGTTCACTGAGGTATGGATGGCGCTACTCACCAATGAACTTCTGACACTTGAAACACTCCTCCAGCCACTCCGGAGTCACGATGTGCTTCACCACGGAGATGGCGGTCAGGAACTTCACGGTGCGCGTCACCTTGCTGGAGATGAGGTGGGTGCACTTTTGTGCAGACTCGGCGACCTCCCCACCAAGAACGTAGAGCTTCTGGGGGTCACGAACACAGACCAGAGGTGAGAGATAGGCCTACCGAGCCGCACACGCCCTGGGACGCGTCTAAGACTACGAACAGAGTCCTTGGCCACGGAAAATGGTGCAACTGGTAAAACCAAACCCACGCCATTGTAGGAGGAAAGTGAAAACTAAGATTGACAATGTACATTTCCCTAATCAATGCTGTGCAGATCAAGATTCAATAAGACATCCCGATAAATAAGTAAAATTCTGAAAACAACGCAGCTCATTTCATAAGGAGCAAATCTGCCCAGGCTTTCTAAGCTGAAATGAGTGTTACTGAGGCACGTTAAAATACTGTCTCTATTCTAAGAAATGATGACCTAAGAATTGACTGAGAAGACATAAACATATAAAAGATGATCTCTTTAACTATACTCGATTTTAAAAGTAAAGAAAATAAATTACACTAAACATATTAGTAGTATTTATAATTGTTTCTTTTCCTTAAAAAAAAAGGAAAACGTATGAATCCACGTAATACAGGTCAACTCATACTCTTAACCATCACCCCCCCCGTCCCCAAAATAACAAAACAAAATCCCATAATCCCTCCTGGTGTTACTTCCAAGAAGTTTATTTATCTAAATACACAAATACACCACTGCCCCTTGGGCCTACCCTCCTACCCAAGAAAACAAGTCTTGAAAGACTGTGGATTCAATCAGAAAACCTGAAGAGGCACAGCTACTCTTTTAAGCTAATGTCTTTATGAAAATGATGTCCGAGTGGGCTTGCTAATAAGGTTCACATGATTACAGAAATGGTTCTCGGTCTACTCACCTAAATCGTTTTTCTCCTAATAAGAAAGCGAGTATCTAAGTGTGAAGCAGTAGCAAGACTGAGGCGGGAAGTCAATGATGAGGTAATGGCGACACGCAGCTTATAGATACACACTATAAACACTTATAATACGACATTCCTGATTAAAGGTTAGTTTAATTAGACTGCTGGCCTAAAACAAATATAAACAGAAAGGAACATTCCTAAAAATCCTTATGCAAAATAGAATAAAATTTCACCTTAATATACTGTTGAACTTGAACAGGCTCAAATCCAGTGAAAAGCACAAAAGGGGTCAATTCTGGTGTTAACTTCTTAGTGGGAGGTGGTATATCTTCAATTCTATAAAATACACATAGAAAAGACTGCCTATTATTTACTTAAAAATGTTCTTTAGCAAACAAGGGATTTTAATAGCTTTAACAAGCTTTAAGTGTGTGTGGTTTTCTTTCCTTAAAGGGAAAATGCAATGACTTACCTACTCTTCTTTTCTTTCCCACCATTTACACAAAGTCACCCCCAAAAGTACTCTGTGTGGCACCTCCAACGGAAGCAGCCAATCGATGCTCCACTTCCTTATCAGTCCCGCCCCCACCCTCTCACTGGCCTTGCTGGTCCTGAAGAGCGGGAGGGCCCCCCGCGCCCCGAGGGCTCTAGTCCTGTGTCTTCCACCTGCCCCGTCTCAACCCAGAAAGCACAGAACAAAGCTGTTTGACTCAAGCACACATTTTAAATTAAACCTCAGTCTTTTTCATTTCCTTAAATTTTCTCAAATCCTATTTTTAGCTTATATTTGAGACAGTCTATCCAACTATGAAAAATTTATTTGTGGCATTTTAATGACATATATAATCACATAATTCGGCTTTTACTAAAAAATCCAATAATTCCCAGATTGTATGGATGTGGGGAATGGCAGGAGGGAGAGCCGAGGGGCAGGGAAGAGAGGAAGACCCTCACTTAGCACGGCCTGGAGGGCCTCCGGGTTCTAACGAAAACGCCGGCTTCTCTTTACCAGGTGAGACCAGCGCAGGTCTGCACAGAGCCACCCCCCCACCGACCCGCCGGGTCAGGACGCAGGCTCCCGGGCCCACACCGAGGACGCCTGGAGGAGGTTCCAGTCCCCCACCCCCATTCCACCACAACAGCTCATGTTTTACACACCGGGGGTTCTGGCGCGGTTCTGGCTAAAGGAGAAGGTTCAGCTGTTCTTTTAATAAGAGAGGAAAAAACCCTGGCTATTCCCCGTTTATCTCCAGCAATGAAATGAGACGTGCCACGATAAAGCTGTGACGCAATCAGCAAATGCTTCCAAATCCTATTCACTGTGAACATTTCGGGAACTTTCCCAACTGCCACCATTTTCTAAAACAACCCTGTAAAAGCTCATCAACCATTAAAAAAAAAAAAAAAAGGCCATTCTTCACACCTGGCTCTTTTGGAAGAGGGCTGGACATTAGCTGCTTCATTCTGCTTCAGTTTGGGAGGCAGTCGTACACCCTGTGATTAAAATACGATTTACTTTAATCAGTCTCCCCAGTAATACAGTAGCTTCCGAGAGCTTTCCACTTACCCCACTGCGTACAGACACACGGACCCACCACGCCTCACCAGCCGAGAGAAAGACACACGAGAGCCTCCCAGGGAAGCCCTGGGCTGGCGCCCTCTTTATTCACCAGACCCAGCGGTTCTTTAAAACGTCTTCACCCTCTCTCTGTTCACGTTACGGATTTCATCCTCAACCTTGAACTTTTCAGAACACTTTTCACTTCAAATATTTTGTCTTGTGTCTCAGTTTGGAATCTGGAAAACATACTCGTGGCAACTACATGCCCCAAAAGAGACTCTTCCTGAAGTGTCACCCATGAGGGTTCAGGACGATCGGGTCACAGCGCTCTGGAGAGCGGGGCAAGGTGCTGAAGGGGGCTCTGGTGCCCAGGCGCGGGGCTCCCACGTCCCTGGAACCAGCTGGAGCCCCTGACCTACGGACACGCCGAGCCGAAGGGAGCCCGGTGCCCCTGGAGGAACCCCCCCAGTCAGCCTTCACCCCTGCCTCACCTCTATGCAGACCTTCGTCCACAAATACACTTTCTGTTTTACTACTTGAAGCAATGACCTCTCAATCTGAGATGAGAGTGCAGACGGCCCCCCCTCACTTGTTTCGTAACAAACAACTGCTGGCCTTCAGGTCCAGA
The DNA here is from genome assembly GCF_002837175.3 of Physeter macrocephalus. Lineage (NCBI taxonomy): Eukaryota > Metazoa > Chordata > Mammalia > Artiodactyla > Physeteridae > Physeter > Physeter macrocephalus. The sequence continues at coordinate 3,173,811 of NC_041218.1, read as the reverse complement.
ACGGTGCCTCCTGAAGGTACCCTATCAGAGCTCAGCCAGCGGGCTGGAACCCCACCTGGGACATGCGGCAACGGTCCCATGACGGTGAGGTCCGGGCTCCTGCAGAGTGAGCTGTGGGTCCAGGGCTACTGCACTAATGCCTCAGCTCTTGCCTCCCTGACCCTATGGAAACACGTCGTCTTACTTACTCAGCTCTCCGATTCTTTAAAGCAATCGTATAGCTCTTTGAAGCGATAATGTTCCTAACGTGTATAAATATGAATAACTGACAATATCATCAATTAAGAAAAAATGATGCAGCGTATACTAAACAGCTATGACAGGCGAGAAGATACAGCCCTCATTTGTTATGGTGACAAACTACTAAAAGAATTTTTAATTTACAAATACAAATGTATCCCTCCTGCACGTGTATAATACACAGTAACAGCCAAAGTAAGGTTATTAGCTTGACATACCATCAGCAACTCTGCTGACACTTTCAATGGAACTCTCCAAGCATCTAAAGAGAGAAACGGGTTACTTTTCAGATATACTGTGTAAATAGATAAGCCGTATTACAAAAGCCTTTTCATGACACATACACACACTACTATATATGAAACAGATAACTAACAAGGACCTACTGTAGAGCACAGGGAACCCTACTCAATACTCTGTAATGACCTACATGGGAAAAGAATCTTAAAAAAAAAAAAAAAGGATACACGTACATGTAGAACTGATTCACTTTCTGTACACCTGAAACTTACACAACACTGTAGGCTTGGCGGACAACCTTTACTAAGGGGAAAATGTGAGGACTGTTACTAAGCGGCTGCACAGTGAGGGGCGGCGGCTCCCGGGACAGCCCGCAGGGGCCTAGTTTTGCGTGTGAGGCAGCCCTGAGCAAAGCAGGAGCACGCAGCACAGCGGAGGCTGCCCGCCCCGCGTGTGCTGTCCCCCCGGCCAATTCTGGGAGCCACACGGTCCGGCTTCTAAGAAGCCGACTGCGACAAGGGGGCTGACACCAAGGACCACAGCATGCCGGGCGGTGACCATGCTGAGCACCGAGGGCGTGTGTCCGCTGAGGACGAGGTGACGTCACACCAGCAGGTGCGTCACAGGGAAGCAAGCAGACCATAGCTCAAAATGAAGAGGAGCTTTCTCGTGACTGAAGCCGTTCAAACCGGAACTTAACAGGCTCCTTTGAGAGACAGCACGTTAAAGCAGTGTTCGAATTGAACGCCCGTTTTCTGGAGTAACGTTCAGTTCAGTAAATGCAGTAACGTTAAGTGCTGTAGTGTGTAGCTGGGGTAGTGATCCTCCTACGAGTTTCGCGCAGCTGAAGGGGAGGTGGGCTACGGCTCACGGGCTGCCTTGGACAGACCAGAGCCGGCTTGAGACAAGATCAGCAGGCTTCTGCACGTTCCTTCTACCTCTGAGAGTCCGTTTAAAAAAAGCAAACCAAAATACGCACCAACAAAAACTCCTGGGCAGAGTGCAGAGGAAGACAGTGTGGCGAGGAAACGGGAAATGAAACCAGAATGATGAGAGGGCCGAAGCCAAGACCGGTGCTCAGTACGCAAGCTGGCGGCAACGTGGCACCGGCCCCGCTTACCCAGAAGGTTTGAAACCAAGTGTGGAGCCGGGGCGAAGGGGTCCTGCAGGCTGAAGGTGGTGTAGCGGCCGTACTGAATCTGCCGCAGGGCCTCCAAGTTCCCCAGAAGGATGTCTCCCAGCCACTGGGCGTTCACGCACGGGATCCTCCACTCTTTGGCTTTCTCATACTTTAAACCAGTTGGTCTTTTTTTTTTTTTGGAAGAGAAAACACATTTATTAAATGTTAGAGTTCTGTGTTCAAACAGGACAAATTTATATTCAACAAAGCCAGTCCACATTTTCTCACAGTAGAAATGGCAGGGATGTGCCTGTAGAGCCGACCCTGGCTGGTAAGGAGGCGTACACGAGATCATCACTAGGCCTGCCTTTACCTTACTGCTGTTACCCAGGCTACACTGCACCTCATGAATTCATCTAATTTCATTCTTCTGCTAGCATTATCCTAAATATCGCTGCTATCCTGTTAACAGACGTTGATTTTCACACCCTAATTTCCATCACAAAACTATGATATATTAAGAAATACGGAACTGCTGAAACAGCCACTGCGGTGTGTGTAAACTGGAGACTCGGTATGGCTTCCGAGCGGGCTTACTCTCTGCAGATGAGGACCGTGTTGCTGCGGCACAGGTAGCCCGTGTACCTGGCGCCCGCCAGGCAGGCCATCAGCTTCAGGTCGTCCCTGTCTCCGTCGACAAACCCGGTCACGGAGATGATCTAAGGGGAAAGAGCAAGGAAGGCCAAAATACAGCGACAATTTAACCCAGTTAATAAAACTCTTCTTCTACATTTCAGTTGTTTTATAGACACACGTGTTTCCGCTCTTTGGCATCACAAGAGGTATCTAGTGACATCATCTCTAAGAATGTCGAAACCAGAACTTTGTTAATGGTGAAAATGTTACACACAGCGCCAGCAAGGGGATGGAAAACAAACATACCAAATATGGGAAAACCATTTTGTGTTACTATGACACCGTTCAGATCATCTTAACGAAGTTATTCTATTAAGCATATAAATATTAGTCAGTTCTTCTTACTGATCCCAATTCTGAGCTCAGCTGAGCGGGAGAACCCACAAGTGATAACGTCTGGCCAACAGCAGCCACTTCTGGTGTAAGTCCCTTGCTTTACTTCAGGAATTTACGAAACGGTGTCAAAGACTTAGGAGAATCAATGAAACAGCGACTCTGCGCAGGAAGCCGTGACTGTTACAGGAGAACAGAAGGAAATGAGATGCCTATCGTGCTCGGCACCGGCCAGTGGGCCGTTCACAGCCCACGGAGGACACGGGAGCAGACGAGCCCGCCCGGCAGAGGAGAAGGGGTGAGCCTTACGTGCTGGGAGCATGGCCTCCCCCCGGGCGGGAAGGCCACGGGGAAGTGTAGGGCCCGATGGGGCGGCACGAGCCGCTTCTTCTTCAGCACCGCGTTCAGCCAGTGCGCCGTGACACACCTCTTCCTCTCCTTCACCGCCTGCAAACGCAAGAGCACGGGCTGGTCTCGGGGGCTTTCACTGCAGGCTAAACACAGACTGACTGTAAGGCTGGACAGCTAACAAGGCCACCTTTAATGGAAGTCCTATAAATAAAGGAATTTCACGAGCTTAGCACTCAATTTACTGAAGTCATGAACTACAACAGTGTCACAGGTTAATTTTAACACACCCCGAAAACGTTACTGACCACCCAAGAACAAGAGCCGACCACGGGGAGAAGAGCTACACGTCTGACAACCCTGGAAATAACTTCAGTCGTGGAAGGAGATGACATTTCTCATCATCAAAATTAAAACCGCCCCATGAGAACACAGAGGGCCCTGCACACAAGTCATGAAAGAACGTAACTGCTCGCCTAAAATTAAACACAGAGCACCTCCCCACAGGCACCACTACCTACTCTGCAACAGGGGTTCCTTAGAGGCCGTGTGTCACACACACTGACACCCGTCTGTCTACAAATAACATTTTTAAGAAAAGCGAAGAAATGAACCTTCAGGGGATGAGAGCAGGTAATACTGAGGGGAAGCTTCCGCTCTGCGGGAGGACAGAAGGGCGGAGGACTAACCGGCTCAGGCCCGCATACGAATCCCCCGACAGTTAAGAGACCCTGCCTCCGCCAGCTCTTCGTCCAGTGTGGCCCTGGACTGGAGCGGAAGGCCGTCCACCCTCCCCTAGCGCCACCTGGGATTTCCCCTTCTCCATTCCTCGCACACAGAAAGGCCTGGCGGCCACAGAGGAACCTATCTATCCCACCAAAGACCGAGGAGAATTCGTAAGAAGCAATTTTCTATTTTTAGAGGTAGAAAGAAGTCCTTTCCAAACACGACCATCACTCGAGTCGCTCAGAACGCTAACACCGTCCAGAGAAAGGGGCAGACTTGGTCCCATCGCCGCTGAGCCTCCACTCACCTGTGCGAACAGCCCGCTCACTTGGCTCTCACAGAGCAGGTGCGTGCAGCGGCTCGAGAACGTGGGGTCCACGGCACCTCCGTGCGCCTGGATTATCTAGACACGCACAAGACTCAGAGTCGGTGGAAGTGCTCAGGGAAGAGGGAGTTGTAATTTCAAAGAAGACGGCTATGGAGAGAGTCCATTAGCCATTTTCACAGTCTCGTTCCCCCAAAGTATAAAAGACACGTCATCGGCTATCTCTACGGACTTTTCCACCCTGCACTGCACAATAAAAATGAACTTTAACACCATTTCATGGGAATTTCCAAAGGAAAAGTGGAATGCTCTTTCTAAAACAGGGTTTCTCAACTGGGCACCACGGACGTTTTACACCAGCTGACTCTGAGCTGCCGGGGGCATCCTGAGCATCTCAGGGGGCCGGCAGCACCCCGGACCTCTCCCCGAGACGCCAATAACACTCCCCCAGCTGCAACAGTGAAAAATGTTTCAAACATTGCTAATCGTCCCCCGGGGCTAGAATCACTGCTTTTAAGAAACTTTATTCTAAAAGGGGAGGGGAGGGGGGAGGTCAAAATGAAGTCTGTGAACACAAGAAAATTATTTTTAAAAACAGATTCAGTTTTTTGGGGTGAGGGGACTGTCCCGTACCTCGACTGCAGGGGTTACACAGTTGTGTGGTACGAAGGGGAACTGGTCAAAATTTACAACGCTGTACACCAAAAGAGCGAGAATTTTATATGTTAAAAAAGACCTGCCCCACGAAACAATTCCATTTACGACTTTTTAAAATTTTTTATTAAAAGCAATGTTTTTTAAACTGGAGTCCAGTTGATTTACAATGTGGTGTTAGTTTTAGGTGTACAGCACAGTGATTCAGTTACACAAACACATATACAAATCCTTTTCTTAAAATAGTCTTTTCTGTTACGGTTTATCACAGGACGTTGAACGCAGCTCCCTGTGCGCTACAGCAGGACCCTGCCGTCTGTCCATTCTCCGCGCTCTCTCGCTTCCACCTGCTGACCTCACACTCCCTCCCACTCCATCTGCCCCCGCAACCCGCTGCTTCTTGGTGACAAGTCTGTTCTGTGTTCATGAGTCTGCTTCTGTTTTGTAGATAGGTTCGCTTGTGTAGCATTTTAGATTCCACATCCAAGTGATATCATATGATATCTGTCTTTCTCTGTCTGGCTTACTTCACTCAGTATGATCATCTCGAGGTCCATCCATGCTGCTGTAAATGGCATTATTTCATCCCTTCTTATGGCTGAGTAATGTTCCGTTGTAGATATGTACCACGTCTTCCTTACCGATTCATCTGTCGAAGGACATTTAGGTTGCTTCCACGTCCTGGCTATTGTGAATAGTGCTGCTATGAACACAGGGGTACGTGTGTCTTTTTGAATTATAGTTTTGTCCAGGTTTATGCCCAGCAGTGGGACTGCTGGATCACACAGTAGTTCTAGTTTTAGTTTTCTGAGGACCTTCCATACTGTTCTCCATAGTGGCTGCACCAACTTACATTCCCACCGACAGTGTAGGAGGGTTCCCTTTACTCCACATTTGTTATTTGTATTTGTTATTTTTAATGATGGCCATTCTGACCTGTGTGAGGTGGTACCTCATGGTAGTTTTGATTTGTATTTCTCTAATAATTCATGATATTGAGCATCTTTTCGGGTGCCTATTGGCCATCTCTATGTCTACTTTAGAGAAATGTCTATTTTAGGTCCTCTACCCATTTTTCGATTGGGTTGTTTTTTTTGTGGTTGAGTTGTATGAGGCTGTTTGTGTATTTTGGAAATTAAGCCCTTGGCGGTTGCATCATTTGCAAAGATTTTCTCCCAGTCAGTAGGTTGCCTTTTCATTTTGTTTATGGTTTCCTTTGCTGTGCAAAAGCTTGTTAAGTTTGATCAGGTCCCATTTGTTTATTTTTGCTTCTATTTCTACTGCCTTGGGAGACTGACCTAAGAAAACATTGGTATGATTTAAGTCAGAGAATGTATTCCCTGTGTTCTCTTCTAGGAGTTTTATGGTGTCATGTCTTACGTTTAAGTCTTTAAGCCATTTTGAGTTTTTTTTGTGTGAGGGTGTGTTCTAACTTCACTGATTTACATGCAGCTGTCCAGCTTTCCCAACACCACTTGCTGAAGAGACTGTCTCTTCTCCATTGCATATTCTTGCCTCCTTTGTGGAAGATTAACTGACTGTAGGTGTATGGGTTTATCTCTGGGCACTCTATTGTGCCCATTGATCCATATGTCTGTTTTTGTGCCAGTACCACGCGTTGTTTTGATTACTGTAGCTTTGTAGTATTGTCCGAAGTCTGGGAGGGTCATGGCTCCTACTTTGTTCTTTTTCTTCAGGATTGCTTTGGCAATTCTGGGTCTTTTATGGTTCCATATAAATTTTAGGATTATTTGTTCTAGTTGTGGAAAATGTCATGGGTAATTTGATAGGGGTGGCATTAAACCTGTAGATTGCTTTGAGTAGTATGGCCATTTTAACAATATTAACTCTTCCCATCCAAGAGCATGGGATAGCTTTCCATTTCTTTCAGTCATCTTCAATTTCCTTTATTAATGTTTTATAGTTCTCAGCCTGGAAGTCTTTCACCTCCTTGGCCAGGTTTATTCCTAAGTATTTTATTTTGGGGAGTACGATTTTAAAAGGAATTGTTTTTTTTACATTCCCATTTTGATATTTCATTATTGGTACAAAGAAATGCAACCGATTTCTGTATGTTGTATCCTCCTCCTACCTTGCTGAATTCATTTTTGTGTGTAGTCTTTAGGGTTTTCTGTACGTATCATGTTATATGAATATAATGACAATTTTACCTCTTCCCGATCAATTCGGATACCCTTTTAATTCTTGTCTGATTGCTGTGGTTAGGACTTCCAAAACTATGTTGAATAGAAGAGGTGAGAGTGGGCATCTTTGTCTTGTTCCAGATTTTAGCAGGAGGGCTTTCAGCTTTTCACTGTTGAGTATTGTATTGGCTGTGGGTTTGTCGTAGATAGCTTTTATTATATCTTGGTCCCTCTATAGCCACTTTGGTAAGAGTTTTTATCACGAATGGATGTTGAATTTCGTCAAATGCTTTTTCTGTATCTATTGAGATGATCATGTTTACTCCACATTTGTTATTTGTATTTGTTATTTTTAATGATGGCCATTCTGACCTGTGTGAGGTGGTACCTCATGGTAGTTTTGATTTGTATTTCTCTAATAATTCATGATATTGAGCATCTTTTCGGGTGCCTATTGGCCATCTCTATGTCTACTTTAGAGAAATGTCTATTTTAGGTCCTCTACCCATTTTTCGATTGGGTTGTTTTTTTTGTGGTTGAGTTGTATGAGGCTGTTTGTGTATTTTGGAAATTAAGCCCTTGGCGGTTGCATCATTTGCAAAGATTTTCTCCCAGTCAGTAGGTTGCCTTTTCATTTTGTTTATGGTTTCCTTTGCTGTGCAAAAGCTTGTTAAGTTTGATCAGGTCCCATTTGTTTATTTTTGCTTCTATTTCTACTGCCTTGGGAGACTGACCTAAGAAAACATTGGTATGATTTAAGTCAGAGAATATTTTGCCTATATTCTCTTTTAGGAGTTTTGTGGTGTCATGTCTTATGTTTAAGTATTTAAGTTATTTTGAGTTAATTTTTGTGTATGGTGTGAGGGTGTGTTCTAATTTCATTGATTTACATGTAGCTGTCCAACTTTCCCAACACCCCTTGCTGAAGAGACTGTCTTTTTCCCATTGTATATTCTCACCTCCTTTGTCGAAGACTAATTGACCTTAGGTGTGTGGGTTTATTTCTGGGCTCTCTATTCTGTTCCATTGATCTGTATGTCTGTTTATGTGCCAATACCACAGTGTTTTGATTACTGTAGCTTTGTAGTACTGTCTGAAGTCTGGGAGGGTTATGCCTCCTGCTTTGTTCTTTTCCCTTGTTTTGTCAACTCTGGGTCTTTTATGGTTCCATAACAATTTTAGGATTATTCTAGTTCTGGGAAAAGTGCCATGAGTAACTTGATAGGAATCACATTAAATCTGTAGATTGCTTTGGGTAGTATGACCCTTTTAACAGTATTAATTCTTCCAATCCAAGATCATGGGATATCTTTCCATTTTGAATCATCTTCAATTTCCTTTATTAATGTTTTATAGTTCTTAGCATATAAGTCTTTCACTCCCTTGGTCAGGTTTATTCCTAGGTATTTTTTTTTGATGCGATTTTAAAGGGGACTGTTTGTTTACAGTCCCTTTCTGATATTTCATTCTTAGTGTAAAGAAATGCAACCAATTTCTGTATGTTAATCTTGTATCCTGCTACCTTGCTGAATTAGCTTATCAGCTCCTGTAGTTTTTGTGTGGAGTCTTTAGGGTTTCCTATATATAGTATTATGTCATCTGCATGTAATGACAATTTTACCTTTTCCCTACCAATTTGAATATGTGGTTTTTGTCTTTTCTTTTGTTGATGTGGTATATCACACTGATTGATCCGTGTATGCCGAACCATCCTCGTGAACTTGGGCTGAATCCCACTTGGTCGTGGTGTTATCATCTTTTTTATGTTTTGTTGGATTAGGTCTGCTAATACTTTGTTGAGCATTTCTGCATCCATCTATGTTCATCAAATATACTGGCCTGTAATTTTCTTTTTTGGTAGTGTCTTTGTCTGGCTCTGGTATCAGGGTGATGGTGGCTTCACAGAAGGTCTTCGGGAGTGTTCCCTCCTCTTCAGTCTTTTGGAAGAGTCTGAGAAGGATTGGTGTAAGTTCTTCTTTGTATGTTCGGAAGCTCCCTTTCTGTCCCGGCTGATCTCCCTGACAGGGAGGGGGCCTCCCAGGGTGCAGGAACCTTTCCTCTTTCACAGCTCCCTCCCAGGGGCACAGGTCCCATCCTGATTCCTTTCTCTTTTTTCTTTTGTCCTACCTCGGACCCTTCAGAAGTCCGAGGTCTTCTGCCAGCATCCAGTGGATATCGTGTGAGAGCCGTTTCCACATGTAGATGTGTATTTGTGGAAGGAGGCGAGCTCCACGTTGGGCTCCTCTGCCATCTTGATCCCCTCCTCTCCATTTACTACTTTTAAAATTTGATTTTTATGTTGATTAAAGTGATGCATAAACATAGTTTGATGAGGCCCAGGACAAAACCAGCAGTTTGCTATCCCATTCACTTTCTACTCCCCTAGGGCTGTCATATCCAGCTCTTTAACTCCTTCTTCTGGTAATTATGAATATATTCTAACTAATACGTTCTACGCTATTTCTTTGTTTTTTAGCTTTAGACGTTATCTACCAACCTCCTACTGTGGAAGCCACCTTCCCCCCAGAAACTAAAACACACACACACGCGCGCGCGCGCCTTCCTAATTTGGTTCTATCACGGTCCCTATTTCAATCAGCCTTTGGGATTCAATACAGTACGGCTCACCACTTGGTCTATCAGGGCACACCTGGATGAAGTTCCTTTCTGCTACCAACTTTTGCTTTCCCTGGTGTTAACAAATGCCTCATTCCCCTCCTTCTCACCTGTCTTTTTCTTAGCTTTCCATGTACTTTTCACTATTTCTTTCCCAGACTCTTCAAAGAAATGCAACATGCTGGCTCAAAAGCATGTCTCCTGACCCTCCTCCCTCCAGGGGCCAGGGCTGGACTTGGCCTGGAGCGTGGGCCGGGCCAGACCAACAGAGCGCGCCCGGCGATGGCATGCGGCCTCAGCAAAGCCACAGGGGAGCCAGCGCCACGCTGAGCGGACTCGCTCCCTGGAGAGGCCTGGGGCGGGGGGGTGGGCCCCCCCAAGAGCCATGGGGGCGGCATGCTAAGCGGTTCCTGCAGCCCAGCAGAGCCCTCAGATGCAGCCTCCTGGGGGCCAGGGCTCTAGCCACCTGCTAAGCTGCTTCAGGACTTCCAGCCCACACAGGAACCACAGGGTAGTAAGCGTCTGTTGTTTCAAGTCACTGAGTCTTGGGGAGTCGTCACACAGCGACAGAAGACGAACGCAGCGGTGTCACCTCCGCTTAACACGGTCCAGCCCCTCCGGCGACCTGTCTCCTCCACCCCGTGCCATCCTTCCCGGACGCCGCCCCCCACTCCAGTGCTGGCTGGTCCCTCTCCACCTGCTCTCTCACGCCTGTCTGGACCGCCCTGCACCCTCACCCTCGGAATCCCTTTCCATCTCTGGGTCAAGCCCCACCCTTGGCCACACCCTCCTCTTGGCTGGCACGGCACGTCTGTAAGAACAGCACACGGCAGGCACAGTGACTGGGGGAGTCTGAAGATATCTTCAGCCCACAGTCTCATTTGACTGACGGACTGGATATGGCATCCCAGGCTGGGAATCACGGGCTGCCTCTGAGAGCCAGACACCCGCCCAGGTCCCGTTGGTACGCGTCCTCGGCCCTGAGCCTGGGCAGCCCTCACACGCTGCGCCTTCACGGCGGCCCGAACAGCGCCCTCTTCTCTCCTTTCAATCTGCAGAAATGCCCCTCAGTTGTAAGCGACCTTCTTTCAACTTTCTTGCCTTCATTTCCTCTGTTCCCAAAAACTTCTAGGATTTAATTTTGGACCTCTCGGACTAACCCTTTAACTGACAAACAAAAACAAAACCCCCCAAAACCAAAAGCAAACCTCTTCGTATCTCTGAATTTTGTTCCACTTTTTTTTTTTTCGGGATAGTTTCTAAATATCATTACCCCCTACACTTCCATTTAAAAAAAAAAAAAAAAAAAAGTCCACCGCTGTAACTCTCAGACAGGCGTCTCCTCCCCCGCCCCTGGCGACTGGCCTCCTTCGGGTGCTCAGCGCTTCCCAACCAAGCCCCAGCCCAGCCACCTCCCCGGCCTCCCGTGCCCAACATCTCACGGCCACACGCGCACCTGCCCACGCTCCACACGCTCTCAAGACGATGGGGAGCAAACTCCGGTTCCTACGACGTGCCAGGTAAGTCGGGTCTTGGAAGGGACGGCCTGGCCTTGGTCTCCGGCCCCCTGTGCCTCCTGGACCCCAACCCTGACCCCGGACCCTGGAGTGCGCGCTCCCGCTGCTGAGCCCCTTCCGCAGCCCCGTGGCCCTGCCGACGCCGCTCTCTCCACCGGGACCCCTCCCTCCCCTGAACTCTTACTCGGCCTCGGCCTTGCAGACGGGGTCCTCTGCTTAACAAGCACCCGCCCCGGCTGGCGCCTTTCTCCAGCCTCTCCGGCACCCAGCGTGCTGTTCACCGTCACCTGAGTGTGCGGCTGTTCCTCCACCCGTCTCACGGTTTCCTCGCTCCTGTTCAGTCACCAGCGTTCCCCCTAGGTCTGACAGTGTGCCTGGCACATGGCGGGGGCTTAAACACCAACAATGTTTGCAGGGAAGCCCACTGAAGATGCATCTGAAGCACACAAACTCATGTTTTTAAAGAAAATGGGACTCAATTTTGATCTGTGGCACTGCAAGAGCAAGTGTTTACTTTTCCTTTTCTTTAAAGGCCACTGTGCAAACTAATAAATCAATCAACAGACTCAGTTCCACACCTGGGCTAGAAGACGCTGCGGTCCCTTCCAACCACTCGCCTTTGGAGAACAGAGATGACACAGGTACATGTGAGTCCAGGGTCCCGACCCGAGAGCACCAAAACCCTTTCTTCTTCCCACACCCCCGGTTATATACAAGTCATCCGTGCCACTCAGAATTTCAAGACTGAAAATAATCTTAAGAATGAGAAAGTCCAACCTTTTCCCCTTACAGTTAGGAAAACTGAAGCCCAGACAGCAGATCTGCCCAAGGTCCCGGGGGGTGTTAATAAAAATGCCCATAACACCTTCAGATGTTATATGTATGTGTGTACGTATACGTATATGTATCTGCATCTCAGTAACCTTACCCTTTTCCAGGTGGCCAGCAGCTGTTTGTCAGACATCTGCTCTGGATAATCCGCAATTGCAAACACACAGCCCAGTAAGAAGCCTTCTTCTGGAACTAGAATAGAATCATACAAATTAAAGTGCCAACCCCATGAACGTGTGCACAAAACATAAACAAGCTCATTTTGCAGAGTTCAGTATGAATGCGTGAAGCGAGTCACGCCTGACCATCACGCACCCACCGGTGCGGCGAGGACCTCTGGCATATACTGCTGCAAACGTAGCTGCTCGCCTGTCTACGTTAAGTGACCGAGAACGTGAAACCAACGGTTCCTGCCTGGGCACTGAGCATCCCGAGTCGGTCCCTGCGGCAGCCTGATGTTCTATGGACACCAGTGCTCACTTCAGGGTATGGCGTCCCAAAGTACCAAAGAAATCTAGCTGTTCCGCCCCCCTAACTGTATCCTTTGTTAGGTAACGAGACCCCCATTCCCCGTTTTCTAGGAGTTATTTTGGCATGAATCCTTACCCTAGCTGCAAACACTCTCCAAGTAAGTACAGGACTTTTGGGAGAAAAAGAAGGAAGAAACCACAGTACTAACTCTCTACTGCTGGGTCGTGCCCAAATAGCTGGTGCTGCAGCTGGCACGGCGGGGCCTGGGGGGTCTGCGTTTGCATCTGCTGCTGCTGGTGCAGGCGCTGGAGCTGCTGCAAGTGTGCGAGCTGGTGCTGCAGCACCTGCTGCTGCGGGGGGAACTGAGGCTGGTGGGCCTGTGGCGGCGGCCGAAACGGATGCGGCGGCGGCGGGTAAGGCTGCTGCTGGAGCTGCAGGGCCTGCTGGGGCGGCAGGTGCAGGACGGGCGGCGGGGCCGGCGGCGGTGGTGGCGGCGACAGATGTGGCTCCGGGGTCACTTTCGCCTGGCTGAGCAGCGCTGCGTTCGCGTGGCCCTGCTGGCCGTGGTTCACCTGCGGCTCTAAGGTCTTTGTCGGAGCTGCGAGGGACTGTAAGATCTGGAAACAGAAATCAGGCAAGGTGGTCACCAGCAGCTGCTGACGTGTGCTCCCCGGCCCTCGTCAGGAGGGCGATGGCACACCCTCCATGCCGTCAGCCAGACGTTCGCTAACCGGACGGTGCAAACACAACTGCCGTTGTCTCCCGTGCACTAAGCATCACCGGTCTCAGGGAAGCAAATAAATTCATATTGTGAGACATTTTCACCAAAACGTGAAACTAACCTGAGTGAAGTGGAATAAGCTAATGAGTGACAGCTGACCGACACAAGCTCGAGTGGCTGATGTGCCCTAGAGCAGAGGGACGGGTGCTCGGCCACACTGACCTCGCCGGCCCCGGGGCGCGGCCTTGTCCCCCCGGGGCCCCCTGCTGCCCGGCCATGAAGGCACCGGCAGCCGGAGAGCCTGACCCAAGCCTCCTTCCCAGAGCCGCCGCTTCCCAACGGAGCAAGGGGTCCGGCAGAGGAGGACGCGAAGACCCCGCCCGAGTGAAGGCACGGGACACAAGCGACCCTGGAGAGCAGCCGCCGGCCCCGCCCGTCTGCAGTCGTCCTGCTCTGCCACACGAACAAGGGGCGGAAGAGACACCAGCACCAGGTTTGCTTGAGTGGTCGACCTTCCCCGAGCCGAGAGGCCCTCAGCACAGCTGGTACACTCGCCTTCCTCAGAGGTGATGGGAGCTCCACACGCGCGACAGAACACCTCAAGCTAGAGAACCCCACCGCCAGCCAGCTGAGGTTGAGCTCACCCTCCCTCCCAGGGACGGGAGTCGGCCCGAGAGCGGAACAAGCTGCAGGGCGGGAAGGGGCTGGACCGGGAGCAGGAGACACCAGCTCGCTGAGCATCAGATCGCCATGTCATTTTACTACCCTGCGCAGCGCTGGATGGAACAAAAGAAACGTGTCATACGATGAATTTTCCCAACATGCTCCAGTAACGAAAATTGGAAGCCAACTTCTCGTGGTCAAGGAAACCAGAAACAAAAGTCAATCGATACAATTCATCCCTATTAAAACATCCTTGTCATTTAAATAAAACTCCAGAAATGCAACTTTCACATAAACCAAACCTATACAAAAATCTCAAATGTTTTTGACGTATCTCTTGCACTTAAAACAGACTCCAAAACATAAAGGTTATATAATTTGCAAGAATAACAGACTTTGGATTTAGTGGTGAAATAAATTAAAATTGAATTAAGTTAAACTCAAGGGTTTGAGTACATCTGTCTTTGAAATCAGCCTAAAGGTAAGACATCTCTATAAGGAGACTCTTTGGGTACTTTGAAAACTCCTCAAGTTGAGCTCTGAGCAGGAAAAACAGTTTTCAATGCGTTTGTAATCAACAGGATAACTAATTCTTCTCTACGCAAGTGTTAAAAAATACCCAGTAAAGTGGAGGGAGAAATGAACCCCACCACATACCCTGCCCAAATATACAGAACACCATTTGGGATGCTAACACTTCCATAAAAAAGCAGGCAGGAGTGGGGAGGGGACCCTGCCTGGATATCTGTAGATGGGCCACGAGCCCACACAGAGGACACTGGTCTGGCACAGGGGTAATGGGGTCAGGGGTGGGAGGGAGTTACCATCACTTTACAGCCTGCGGTAGCATTAAAATTTAAACTTTTGTACATATGTTACTCTCTCGCCCCCAGAAGTAAACAGCCTAGGCAATCCGATACAGCTTGCCTGTCTGCCGTCATGAACAGGGCTGACCTGACTGCTGCCTGCGCGCTGCTCCCCAGCTCAGGGGAGCGCGTGATGGCGTCAGGTGGGCCGGCAGGAACGCCCGGGGCCAGGACGCAGCTGGAGGCCCCTTCCGTGGGCGACCATGATCTGAAGGGGCTGGGGGAGGCCAGGACGCAACAGGAGGGCAACTCAGAGCAGACAGAGATGCTGACAAGAGCCCAGCCGGGCTGAGAGGTGGACAACGGCCTGGAAAGCCGTGCATGCAGCTGGCCAGCCCGGCTGGGGAGCGGGCACCCCGGCAGGCCGGGGGGGGTGAGGTGCCCCTTAAAACACCCTGCACACTCATCAGATGGCTCGTTCAACCCTCTGATCTGCCTCTGGCTGAGAAACTATGTTAGTCCTGAAGAATCCAAGAGAAAAGAGTCTTACCTGCTTGAGCACACAATTTGCCGTCCTGCAAACAACAATTTTTAGTGAATGTCCAGTTTGAATTTTTCCCTCCTAGTTGTCACAGTCCTTATTTAAACTACTTAACACTGAGAGCCACAACATTTTATACAAAACAGCATGATACACACCACTCGGCTCCTAACCACCAGAAATTTGCAACTTGAACAGGAGTTTGATGGTGGCTATGTTTCCTCAACCCCCGATCTAATTTTAAACCAAATCTTTTACTTCTAACATTTCAAAGGTTCATTTTCTTCACATCTAGCAGCAAAATGGCCTAGTGTTCTGACACTGCTGAAGAACCCTCAGAAGACCTCTTCGTAAGGGTTCTCGTTAGCGATCAAAACCACTGCCTCGCTAGAACTGGTCCCGCCTCTGCACGCGGCTGAGTAGATCAGGTCCGTCTTCTGCGGAGGTCTGACCTGCAGGACGGACGCAAAGGCAGAGATAGGCCCAGCCCCCCAGCGGGTGTAGCCAGCATTAGCATCTCCATCTCCAATGAGATGAGTTTACCACTACATCCAAATGGAGGGAACTTGGGATTTAAGTCAACATCCACTGTATTTGAAAAATGCGGAATCCAGTAGAAATGCCGTCACTGATCAGCAGTGCTTTCTACCCCGCCAGTGAGCGGCGAGCACTGCACATCCGTCCTGTCCCCACTCCCAGTTCCTCCGCGGAGGACGGGGGAAGAGGCTTTGCACACCAGCTCCTGCATCCTCCCAGCGCCCCCGGGGGTCTCCGCCTGCCAGCAGGGCAGGCCCCCTGGACGGCCCAGGTCGCCTCTCCAAACCGGCTGGCCCTCCAGCCTCCCCCGCCCCCAATTTCTGATCTCCTCTCCACGCTCTGCCTCTGGCCTGGCATCCACATCCCGCCCGCCCCGCGTGCTCTGGCTTCCGACCACCTCCTCGCTCCCCGCGAGGCCCCCGAGGAGCTGGGTGCTAACACGCTGGCCCAGGCGCCCACAGATGCGCCCACTCTCTCCTGGGCTCCACCTTCTCCCTGAGCCTTGGTGACACCATCGGGCGAGGCCCGGCCCTGCCACCCTCTGACCACCTCATCTCAGGGACCTCCTCCTCCTTCCCTCAGCCACTGGCTGCCAATCACCCTTCAGACTCAAACTCACCTCCAGGACCAGAGGGGTTAACACAAAGCGTGACGGGATGGAGTTCGGGAAGGCTGGAGTGTGGGAAGCGAGCACACGCGTGGAGCCCCGTTCCACGGGGCGCAGCTGCTGCTCAGCCGTGAAGAACGGGCACCGCTCAGACTTCAGATGCCAGCTCCGTTCTACGACACCATCCACTTCTCAAGACAGCCCAGAAACCCCATCGTCACGGAGAATCTCACGATTTGGGCAAACAAATCAAATTTAAATTATCTGGGCCAAACTAAACGCGTTGAGCGGAACGCGGCCCGTCAGTGACTGGTGCGTGACCTCGCTCTCCGCCTTTATCACCAAAGCCACCACACCCCCAAAACTGCTTTCCCTTCCGGGCTGCCAGGTACCCGTCACCGCGGGGCTGCTCTCCACGCACCCCCACCCCTGCCTGGGCCAGACCCCACTGTGCTCACGCTTGGTGACGGCCCAAGCCGGGCTCACCAACTTACACTGGCTCCCAACCGGCTGCGGTAACACGTCTTCCCAGAATCTCGTGGCGACTGTCGGAACCCTGTCCCCGAAGTCCCTGAGCCCCGTGTCTCCCCACACACTCTGCCCGCCTTCCTCTGGATGCCACCCCTCCAGTGTCTCGAGGACCAGGCACTATCAACTGGTCACTGCTGAACCCGAGGCAGGGGAGGAAGAGCGCTTTTCGTGCATCTTTAACCAATAAGGACACTTTGAAACCTCCCCCACCATCAGACTCGACTGTGGTGCTGCGACTCGTAATAAGAAGTACCAGGGCTTCCCTGGTGGCGCAGTGGTTGAGAGCCTGCCTGCCGATGCAGGGGACGCGGGTTCGCGCCCCGGTCCGGGAGGATCCCACATGCCGCGGAGCGGCTGGGCCCGTGAGCCGTGGCCGCTGGGCCTGCGCGTCCGGAGCCTGTGCTCCGCAACGGGAGAGGCCACAACAGTGAGAGGCCCGCGTACCGCAAAAAAAAAAAAAAACAAAAAACAAACAAACGAAAAAAAGAAGTAGCTACTTGCCCACCCCGAAGAGATCCCCCAGTGGCTCCTTACGTGGAAGACAAGACCCTACGTGTCAATCTCCACCCACTCACCTAAGTTCAAGTCTCACTGACTTTCCTCCCTTAGAACAGGGGTCCCCAACCCCCCGTTAGGAACCGGGCCGCGCAGCAGGTGAGTGGCGGGCGGGCGGCGAAGCTTCACCTGCCGCTGCCTGTCGCCTGCGTCACTGCCTGCACCATCCCTCCCCACCCCCGTCTGTCCGCCTGCGGAAAAACCGGTCCCTGGTGCCAGAAAGGCTGGGGACCGCTGCCTTGGAACACAGCAAGGTCACGCCTACTCCGGGGTCTTCACAGCCGCTGCCCCTTCACCCGCAGCTCTGCCCTCAGCTCTGCCCAGGGCCGCCTGCAGTTGAGTCTCCGCTTAATTTAAGGGGCCTCCTCCCCCAGCGGCCCTTGCAGTACATGACCCCTTATTACTGCCTTCCGAACACCTTTGCTGACTGCTCCACCTGCAAGGAGGGCGGGGCCCGTCTGTCTCATTCACCATCTTGCCTCCGGAGCCCCAGATACGCAGGCGGGCCCACACCACCCGGACGACCTCCTCTCCTTCTTCAAGTGAAAAACGTTTACGCAAACCTTCAAGGTCCATCCTGTACCAACAGGCTCCAATCACAAAACCGTAAGTTAAAATTAAGGCTCCGTCAACGAGTGAATTAATGTATGTTATGCCATTTGTCTACCATGAAGTTCGCTATAAGCAAACAAGGAACAGCTGGTAGCCTGCAGGCTTCTCTGCTGCCACCGCTAATGAAACCGAGCAAGAGTGGAAGCCGTTTCCGGGGACAGCGCCCGCCACTGGCGTCCTGGTGCCAACTCAGCAGAGTCAGGTCTCCAACTACGTGCCCGCCGGCACCCTCTCGTACACGGCATTTATGACACTGAAATACGTACACGTGTACATATACACAGATAAAGACTGTGGGACATGCTCTCGGGCAAATAAATACTGCTTGTAAGTTACCTGTCCTGAAGAAGCAAAAGACAATAAAATAAAAATTTAAAAGACTGTAAAATCCAGTATTTAAATCTTTGTTTTTTAAAGAGTGACTTACGTGTGCTACGTTGGCCGGCCGGTTGATCTGCTGAATGTCAGCATTATTAGTGATATTTCGCAACGTCCGCACAGCTGGACTCCAAGCAGCTATCATCTCTGACCTTTCGGAACTCTGGAGGTTTTGTCCTGAAGCCATTAAATTACCGCGGACCTCGGGGGGCAGGATGTTCCCTGGGACCGGCGGCACGTTGGCACACAAGTTAATTAACCCGGGCTCCTGGCCAGGAGGCAGCCTGCGCTTCGCTGTCACTAACTGCGGGACCTCCGCGGGGGTCCAGTTTAAATTTCTCTCTTGTTTTTCAGGTGACGAATCTGAAGAATCATCAAACATCAATTCCCCTTTAGATTTTTCAGTGTTCGATTTGGGTGAAAACTGCTGGTCACCCGAGGGGGAGCCTCCCTGAGAGCTGGCAGGGCTCGACTTCTCATCTGTGCTGCCCTCATTTTGGGAATCTTGTTCCTCGTTTTCCACCTCCTCCTCCTCCTCCTCCTCCTCCTCCTCTTCCTCTTCATAAATGATGAGACGAGGATGGTAAAGTGCTTCGTCCTTTTTGGTCTTCTCAGCTACGCAATCCAGGACCCAGTCGGGCGTCACGATTTTAATACTCGCTCTCTTTAAAGCACATTCATATTTCTCCTGCGGGTGAAGCACAAACACACACAGAAACCAAACCGCAAGTTTTATCAGACTTCCTAGGAGTACCCGCACCCGAAGCAAGAGCTGTAGGAGAGGGTACAGCGCCTGCTGTTGCCACTTTACCCAGAGGAGAAGCTCACACCTCTTTTAGACAGAGAACGCGAGACACAACGAACCGTGTATCCACTGTCATAGGACGGTCTCGGGTCTCTGCCGAATTAGCTTTTACAAAGGCAACTTTAGGTAGCGCTGCGCACAGCTAGGGACCCTACGAGAGGCTCTCAGGAACGCTAGGCGGCCCGCCGTCAACCTGGTTGTCACTGACTGCCGCCCTGTGCAGAGTGTCACTGAGGACGGGGCACCTTCAGGGCCACAGGCAGCCCTGGGAGTGCGGGGACGCTCCTCTGTCAGGTGGGCGAGTGTTCGTCGAGCTCATTCTACCTAAGACACAAAGGCCGCAACAATTCTCTGACCCAGCGAGGATTCTGCTTTAGTTCTGGACGGAAGTTAAACATGCACAACAGGAATACAACAGAAACCCAGCGCGAAGTCCCGTGGGCACAGGGCAGGGAGGCCTCGCTGGACAGCGGGGTCCGGCAGGGTCTGGTGGGGGCGCTGGGCGGGGGCGCTGACAGGCAGGCAGAGGGCACTGCTGAGGGGCAGAGGGTGGAAGGGAAGGCACACCCGGGGGAAAGGGAGATGAGCGGGGAAATCTGAAACGAGCGTGACGTGATAAAACGGCTTTAAAATAAACAAGTTTGGAAACAGGGCTCGGTTAACCGACAGAGTCTGACCCACCTGCTCTAAAGCCTTGGATAATAGCAATTCACCGGAAAACACATAACTGGGGCCCTACACTAAATCCACTTCCTGCTGTTGGCAGGGGGCCGGGCTGGAGGATCCCAGGGTCTCTCCCCAGCTCCACCTTCGGCCTTCAGCGGCCGGGAAGTATTTACACCCAGAAACCAGCTCCCTTCTCCAAAGACTAATCAACCTTTGTTTTTCTATTGATTGTGATGAAATTCCTTCATTCTTCTCAATTTAAAACATTTAAAAAATTCAAGAATACAAAGGATAGTTTCATCATGCCATTTATATATCTTCTCCATACATTTATCAAAAAATGCAAAAAAATGAATCTGTTTTAAACATGCCGTTTATTTTTCGTGTGTAGTCAGCTAGTCTGTTTGACAAATCCACTCTATTCATATGCTGCCTCACATTACAATTTGACTCTTCAGAAGTATTCACTCATAGTTTTATAAGTTATAAAGACTTCACTCCCCTTAAACTAGCTACCTAAGATCAAATGACTTATTTTTAGCCATAAATGAATACTGATATAAAAAGAAACCCTACACTATTTAACCAAAGCATACTACTTATCTCTTAAATTGTTATGTAAAATCTAATTTTTTACTCAAGTAGATTTTAAGATTCACCTCAAATTTTCAGAGTCTCCCCTTGGACTGTGCAGCTTACTAAGTTACAACCAAACTCACGGGCTAACGGGTTATCTTCCTGTCGGGAAATGAGCACGATGAAAAGCGTGCATTTAGGGGCTACCGCTGCTTCAAAGACGCCCTAGAAAGGGACCCTCTCCGCAGGGCGGGTGTCAGCCTTGCACGCGCCCCCTCGCCCAGGCCCGGCCACATGCCTCCCACCCCTCCTGTGAGTCAGTGCACTCGGGTGAAACATACACAGCGTTGACTCAGAGACTGAAGGCAACGAGAAAAGGAGGCCGTGACTGACATGTGGGAACATTAGCCAGTCAAAAGACTTTCCGACGACACACAGACTTAACTCTCAAACTTATAAAGAATTGTTCAGGGAAGGAAAAAAGCTTGATTTCCACACAACGGTCGTTCTCCAGCTTCACGTGCCTCGGGCTCCCCGGGCTCCCCCTTTCCTGGCAGGTTCTGATTCACTAGGTCTGGGGCGGGCTGGACAGACTGCGGTTCTAACAAGTCCCGGGAGGCTGATGCTGGTGACCTGGGACCCCACCTGGGACCCCAAAGCCCTACGGCCCTCCAGTGCTTAGAGAGGAGAGCCCCGTGTTTAAGGAGATAAATGCGGTGTTAAATATTCCAGATTAGTAAGAAGGACAGTACACTGAGAACTTCACCAAATGCATGCTTATAATTATCCTCAGTACAAGCCTTTTAAAAAACTGTGAAGGGGACTAATACATATTTTCACAAAAACGAACTGAAGTTTCAGTGGACGTGAAAGGAAACTCTTAGAGATTCAAAAAACTGTCCCATTTTCAACATGAAATAAACCCAAATTTCTTTGTCTTTAAAAGTCACATCTGGGGCTTCCCTGGTGGCGCAGTGGTTGAGAATCCGCCTGCCGATGCAGGGGACACGGGTTCGTGCCCCGGTCCGGGAAGATCCCACGTGCCGCGGAGCGGCTGGGCCCGTGAGCCACGGCCGCTGAGCCTGCGCGTTCGGAGCCTGTGCTCCGCAACGGGAGAGGCCACAGCAGTGAGAGGCCCGCGTACCGCAAAAAAAATAAAAAATAAAAAATAAAAGTCACATCTGGCTCAAAACAAAATTTATAATCATCTCACATACTTTGTGGAATGAAGCTGTGTATAAATAATATAAACTAACGTTGTCAGCTTTTGTAAAACGGAATCCAGTTAATTTAAACGAAGTTCAAAGAAGATATCTGATTACTGGGAATACTTAAATGACATTCAAAAGGAGAACGTACATGGGGACGCTTACCCCCTTTGGTTCTGGAACAACCAGGTGCGTGCACTTCTTGTCGAGAGTCAGCTGGCAGCCCCCGCCATGGAAGGTGAGCATAGCCCACAGGGCGCTTCTGTCCTCAGGGGACACCTGGCGGGAACCAGAAGGCAAGCTTTCATCAGGTGGCTCCACCTCTGCTTACCCACTTGCTCACTTTATGATTAAAATACACTGTGACATCATAACAATTTTGCTTTATCTACTTTCTCCCTTACTGAATGAAATTAACCTAAGGGTATTAGTGGGAAAAACAGATGAGCTTCTAGCTATTTGCTTATAATAAAAACTTTTACTCCTATCGTAAGTTTTATAATCGTCACTTTTTTTGCCTTGTCACCAAGTAAATTGAAAAATACTTATATCCACACTCCAGAGACTGAATGGAGGATTATTTCGTTCTATAACAAAAATGATAGGAAAAAGAACTAGTACACCACTCCACCTTCCACCTGTGTCATTTTTTAAAATGTTTAAATACAATAGTATCAAAATCATATTTAAGGAACTCCTTAATAATTAATGGATAACAAATAAATACTAATTATGAAATGGATAAAATAAAAGGTAAAAATACAGTGGTGCGTAAGCTCAGGGGAAAACGTAAGTATCAAACACACAGAAAATAAGGCAAGCATAAAAGGAACAATTCTTATGCTTGCTGAGCAATGAAGTGGAGACTCCAGATGTAACGGCTCACGTGGTACAACAGGTTTCACTACAACAACCGACCAGCTACCATTTATTGCCTGCCTCCTATGTGCCAGGAACTGTGCCAAGGGCTCCGCGTCCACCCCTAGTCCCCATGACCCGGTGGTGGGGTGCACACTCACAGAAATGACAGCTAGTAACTGGAAACCCAGACCCGGCTCCAAGCTGTATTTTCCCACTGCTCTAGACTGCTTCTCTAAGGGCGGTTACTACCAAATGTAATTACCAAAAAATAAATTTTAGCCTCTCAAAGACAAAAGAAACATTTAAGAAAAATAAAGGTGTTAATCCTAAAATAATCCTCTAAGTCCATTTTTTTCTAGATAACTTATTATAAATTGTGAATTATGCTTAAGACTTCTGAACTTTGTCTCAAGTTAATTTTTTTTAAGTGTTGACAAATAGCATGTTTTTTCCTCGTTAACTGCCATTCAGCCGGCCAAAAATCTAACACTCTGTAGCTACTCTCATCCATTTCACATATATTCCTAGAAATTATTTTGCATTCCATACTACTCTGTGAATACTAGCAAGAACATGTTAATTTTATAAAATCACCTTAAAAATCATTATTTTATCTCTCTTTAGTTAAGTCAGTGTCACATTTCAGGATATTGGATCAGAAGATGTTATTTTTCTTAGAGACTTTCACAGAAACATTTATACCCTGCAGCCTTTGGAGGTGAGATTTAATTACAGGGTAATACAGATTACTCTAATGAATCATTATATAATCTTTATTTAAAATGAAAGAAAACCCATAATCTAGATATGGCTTTATCACAAAGACTGGCCACCCATCAGTTAGGTATTATTTTTATTTCACTGACTGCAGTAACTCTAGTCCTGTACCCTGCTGGCCTGGATCCTGGCCCGGGTCTCAACAGGGCACAGGAAGTTGCTGTGGAAAGAACATCACATCGGGAAGAAGGGAGGCCTGGAATGGACACAGGGCCTCCAAACTCCAGCTAAGAGCAACTCGGAAAACCTCTGAGAATCAGATTCTTCATCGGCATACGTTTGGGTTAAATGACTGAACGTGCGTACCAGCTCATTCAATGAATCTGTATCAGCATAATTAAGAATGCTCTTTCCACACCAAAATGTTAATGACAGTTACCTAGTGGTGACAGGATTATGGGGACATTTTAATTTTAATTTTTATACTTTTCTGTATTTTCCAAATTTTCAAGAGCATTAATTTTATAACTGGGGAAAAGTGCTTTTCCTTTTTTTTAAAAAGTAATCTTCCTAAACTACAAGTCTATGGTCTCAGCTAAGAAAGCCTGGATGTCTCCTCAACCCCCTATGGCTAAGATCTGGAAGTTTCTGGGCGGTGTCTCGGGCCCTCCTGAGCTGTGGGTGCCTCAGCCCTGGTCCTGCTCCCAGCCACCGCCACACCTGCGCTCTGGCCTGCGGCCTCACCCGAGCTGCTCTCCCTACCTCTGTGCCCCGCCCCTGGCCCCAGCTCAGCGCCCACGGCCCCTGCACTCCCACAGCAGCTGCCCCTTCTGAATGCGCACCTCTGTCCCGAGCAGAGGTTACACCTCCACCCGCGCCCCTCTCGAGGAAGGGCTTCCCTCTGTACCCCGGGGGTGCTCTCCTTCCCCAGGTCTCCCCACCAGACACTCCTGGCCTGCAGCTCCACAAGCTCTTCCTTTTCCCGTCTTGCTTACGAGCTACCATCCTACCGACTGGAGCCTAGAGTCTTAGGTGAGAATCACGTCCTCCACTTTGGGACCTTCGATAGGACCTAGTACAGTGCCAGGCACATGGGTAGGCAGTCAAGAAATATTTGTTGATTGAGATACAGAATGGAAAGGGCTTTGATCTTTTTAGTCTTCCAGATTTAAATGAGGACCCTGGCCAGGCTCTCCATCAGACTCGTGACCTGTCCCCGCGACCTACCCAGCACATTACAACAGAGGCCTCAGCCTGCATCAATACCGGCTCAGAAGAAGGCAGGTGATGTCTGTGCTTCCCAACTTCTGCTGGCACAAGCTCCCTTCCCTACCTCTCCCTGGAGAGCTCTGGAAGACTCCAACAAAGAGCTCCAGCTTGTATCAACACCCTGACGGGAAAAGACAGAAGGTCACTGAGAACCACCAAGCAAACAGTCCTTTCACAGCGCTGGAGCCCTGCCTGCCTGCCGTGTGCACGTGTGCAGGTGTCCCAGAGGCCCACCGGGTGCGGGTTAACTGTCATGATCACCCCTCCTGGTACCGCTCCCACACCCTGCACCCGCTTCATCTCCACGTATGTTGACATTCCCCTCCTAGACTGTGCCCTCACCCGAGGGGGGGGACTGTATCCTCATTTATCCGCACCCCTGGGCGTTGTTCCTGTCACAAAGCATCCTCACGTATTTGGTGAACCGAAGTCCTTTAGCTGCACGCTGAACATACGTTTGTTAGCATGTCTCACAACTGAATTCACATTTTTTAGCAACCACAAAATACCAGCGTCCCCAGTGCACTTTTCTGAACCAGGGCTTCTTCGTATGAACTAGTTTCAAGTAAAGCCTTCCCCAGTCTTAGCGGAATGATCTTTATTCAAATAAAGCAGAGCTTTCTTTTCACCCTCACGAGTGGCGAACTGTGAGAATAAGTGCAGTAACTGACCCATAACGATCATACCAACTCTGACTGTTACTCCTAACGAATGTGCTTAAAAGGCTATAAAATTCTGCCAGAGCGCTTGCTGCGTCCGCCTTGGTCCACTCCAGCCCCAGCCGCTCCCCGCCCAGAGAAACACCTGCAGCCGGGCTGCTTCCCAGGCGCCCGCGTGCCCCCCACTTCCTTCACGGGGTCCCCGTCCTCCTCCTCCACTGACCTCACCTGCAGCTCCTCAGCCCAGAACCCGAGGTCCGCCCAGACCCCTAAGCCCGCGTGCCAGCCACAGAGCCCCGCGCTGCCGTCCTCCCGCTCCCGGGTCACCGAGCGGTGCGGAGGGCCACCAGCTGCCGCTCCGCGCTGCTCCCTGGGGCCCTGCGCCGTCCCCGCAATAAAACCAACCACTACGCCGGACTTTGACTTCATTCTCGGTCCCTAAGCGTAACACCCCTCGTCCGGTACCACCGCTGTCTACTTCCAAGCCCCTTCTCCCCAACTCTCCCTAACCCCACGTTACGCAAGGCTCTATTCCTGACTATCTGCTCCGCTCTCCAGCCCCTCCGCAACGAGGCAGCAGCTCTCAGCCCCTCACGCTGTATCTGCCAGGCCCGACACTCGGACAGTGAGGGGCTTCAGTCCGACTTCATCACCTTCCCCCAGAAGTCAGGGTCCTCTCTGTTTCCCACGTCCGGCAACGTCCCTAACTTGGAAAAGGAGGTCACCTGACTAGCGGCCCCCTGTGGCGCACCCACCACTGGCCCTGCGCGCAGAGGCCCACCGAGAGCGCCGGCTCCTCTCTTTGCACAGCATCCCCAAGTCACCAAGGCCTTGCGAGTCCCCTCCGCTCCTTAGATCCACGCCGTCTTCTTCTACACGGCGCTAACCTGAGTCCAAATCCTCACCTCAAGTCTAAAGACTGTGACTGTCCCTCCTGTCCACGTTCCCATCCTTACCCTGCCCTCTGTCCTGCTTAGAGCTCCCAGACCAGTTCCACCTACAAGATTGCAAGTCATTTTAATCTGTTTGCTTTTTTCCTGTGTTTTTCAAATGTTCTAATGTAAACGTCTGCGTTTGCAATCCGAGACTGAATATGTAAGAAGGGTGAAACCGCCGGCGGCTACTTTACCGAGTTTCCTGTGTTCTCTGCCCGCCTGCCCGCGCGTTTGTTCTTCTCCTCTCTGCCCAGCCACGTGGCCTGCTCTGAGGCCGGTCCCCTCGCACGAGCCTGTGCCCCCACCCGGCTCCGCGCCAGATCTGCCCGTCGTTTCAGGCCCCTCACGCCTGGCCGCCTCCACCAAGGCTTTCCTGATCCCACAGTCTACACCAGGGCCACCTTCTCTAAACTCACACCCCAACACCCGTGCCCCTGATTTAGCACATCCTGCATGTGTACCAAAACCGTAGATGTTAAGTGTACTGCATAATAACCTATTACATATGCCAGAACCTTTGTTAAATGTAATCTCGGTTCTATTTCTCTCCAAGACTAAAAGGTTCTCCAGTGCTAAACTCATAGTTAATATTTAAACATGTCTAACCCCTAATTTTAAACCCTGTTTTAAATTCACATGCTCTTGATGTTCTTTTGTATTTCCCAAGTCAGGTCCGCTAAGTACCACATCACTATGACCTTGATCCCAGAAAACACCCACAGGACTCCCTGCCCCGGCCTCTTCCTCTCTCTCTGGATAGCGGGCTCTGAATCATGAACCCAGAAATCCAATCTATACATATATAATTAAATGCAAAATTTACATTTTAGCCACAGTACATTGTGTTTATGCATAAGCAGTAATAAAATATTTTCATTTAAAAAACTTTTCTGATATTTATTATACATTTGGAACATACAGAGGAGTATAAACAATAAAAATTACATGTAACCACAGTACCCATCAGGAGAAGATTTTCATTTTAGCCAACTTTAAAGATCATCATCATGTAAATATACATTTATAGCAAAGATGTGAAAAATGCTGAAAAATACAAATACCAACAAAATTCTGGTTCTTAAGGGGAAAAAGGCCAACTTTTCAAGAATCTCTATTAAATCAACATAGCAAAAACAAAAAGAGAGGATTTTATAATTTTAAAGAACTTTCAGAATTTACAAGAAACATAAAAACACAATAACAAAATTAATTTTACTTATTGCTTGGACAGAGAAGGGATCATGGTGATACCGTTTGTATGAAAAGCTGAGTCTGGCCAACAATCTAACAATATTAAACTAATATTACCTGGTTCCATAATCCTCTACTACAAAGGTGTAAGAAAAAGGCAAGATTATAATCAAATTCCTTTTCGTCTCACCGAATATCCTTGATACACCCCTTTCTCAAAGGCTTCCAAAGAGATGGAAGAGTAAATGCCTTCTCAAAACTATCACCTTAAGAACTACAGACAGGGATGAGGCCTATGAGGTCAGAGAAAATGGGAGCCCTCTAAACTGTGCTTTTTCCTGCCCAATGGCTACTAATTGTTCCATGCAGTCTAAAAAGTGAGTTTAAACAACACCAACTTGATTTTTCATAATAATCATTTACAGTTTGAGGGTTTTTTACCTAGGGGGTTGAGAGGACAGAATACCATAAAAGAATATGAAACATTCACTTTCTCACACTACCCAGAATTCATTGCCGTTAACATTTTGGTCCCTCTTACAGACATTTCTTATATATTATATTCAGTTGATGTAATACTGTACATAACTATGTTATATCCTGCTTCTTCCCCAGTTAAGACATTCCCCATGTCTTTAGATATATTCATAAAACAAAATTCACAACTGGCTACATAGCTAGATTAGTATGTAAGTGTACAAAACAGGTTTCTTAAACATTTCCAAATCGTGGATCATCTGACTGTTTCCAAATTTACCCTCTTATAAATAAAGCTGCGCTGAACACCTTTATGCATCAATCTGCCCTCATTTCGATCAATTTGGGATAAACTCCTAAACACAAGAGAACTGCAGGGGAAGCAGAAAGTCTATTTTATGGTTCTGACCCGGCTCAACTTTTCTAGAAAACCGCTGCACTGAACTGCACTCCTGCCAGGGGAGGGGAAGCTTGTGTACAGCTCCGCCAGCACCGAATATACTGTTACAAATTTGATAAGCAGAAAATCTTATCTCAGTGCTATTAAAAAGTTCACGTCTTTGTTTATAAGGTGTATCAAATGTTTTGTTATACTGATTTGTAATTCCTCTTTATAAAAAGTTGTAAATTCATTTTTCTGCCTTATTTACTGAGGTCTTATTTTTTTCTTTTATTGATCTGCATGAACCCCTTGTTAATAAAATTCTCTGCCTTTATTGCTGAATGAATTTTCCTTGTCATCATTTAATTTCATTTTTACTACGTTTTCATATTCAAGTTTTAAATCTCTGTAATCCTTTAGAGAGACCACTTTCACCCATTAAAGCTCTAAATCTTAAGACTAAGTATGAATATTTAAATCATTTAAAGTGTGTCATAAGGTCATACTGAATATGCAGTTTAGTAAATAACACTGGTTTACAAATACATCATAAATCCAATCATATAAAAACTCAGAACTGTTATGTGTAAATAACACAAGACTAATTGTACTATGCTTACCTGAGAGAGGCAGGCAGTGATTCCAAAGAAAATCTGACATGACTCTGGAGAAAAGCCATTTACTCTGTTTTACAGTTATTAAGATTCCAATGAGATGAGATTAGTGCAAGCTGTTTCACTAAGAGACATTTCCTATTGGCCCGTTTGGACACTGCCCACCCTCTGCTTCCCATTCAATCCATTTAGGAAAGAGACAGACTTAAGTTGACCAAAGAAGAGTGCAGGGCAGACTGGAAAAAAGAGAAGTTGACAGCACAGAAAGAATTGAGAGGTTTTCCGTAAAGTGCATTTTCAAATCCAATCTCTCCACTTATATCATCAATAAAATGGGCATAACATACTCATGGAAAAAACATCTAACTATATACACATATATAAACACACACATGCCTATACATGTACACAACCACATATAGCATAGTGATTATTTTAAAAGCAAATTGAAGGTCTTAAGTTTACTTTAACATGATTACTTCTGTCACACAGCAGAATCTTTCATAAAAGAACTTGACTTCTAGTTTTATTACCATCACGAACTCTCTGAATTTGGGCAAGACAAGCCTGAGTTTCAGTTTTCCCTTTGTTAAAACAAAAGTTAGAATATACAACTCCCAAGATTCTTCCCAATTCTAAAGCTCTGACTTTCAAATTCATTCAACACGTTTTCTGAGAGCTTACAGAGTGCAGACACCGGGCACAGGGCTCTCCATAAGCAGACATGACCTCTAGGTGCCTGTACTTTACAGTCTATTCAAAGCAAACATGACTTTTTAAAGAATCTGGAGTGTCTAGAATTCTAATGGGTTAAAGTATTACTTCTCTTTCCCTACAGGAGAAAAGTACACCTCCTGAGATAGGTGAATTAGGAAAAAAGATCAGACTGAAAATTGTATTGCAGTTTGGAAGTCTCCTACACAGGTCTGAGAAAACCTCACAGAGATTCGGGCCTGCCTGGCTGCCCTGAGCTCTTCAGACCCCAACATCGCGCCTTCAGCCCCATCATCCGAGCTCTGTTTCCATCCTCCTACCTTCGTTCAGGGATTGTCTACTTCCAAAGACTTGGGGAAACATGAACAAAGGCTAAGTAAGAGTGTGTTGCCTAACCAAGTCTCAGGAGTTCTCTTCCTGTTCCTTTAACCTTCTTTGAGAGAGGCAGTAAGAGCGCAAACAAAATGACAACTTCTCAGGAAATCCTTGGGTAGCGAGTACACGATCCAGGCCAGGAAAAAACTAGCCTCTTATCCTCAAAAACACCCCTTCCACTCCCAGTCTTTTTTCACCTGTGCTTGTAAAGAAAACAAACAAACAAAACTCAAACTCCTGAAAAACCAAAGCCAAAAACAAACCAGAAACCAATTCCCTTTAACTAGACTGTGGAGGAGAAATCTTAGAATTTTTGAGCTGGAGTTGCTAAAAGTTCTGCACATCCTCTAAGAACTACTTAGAAGGAGGTATTTTCTCTGTTGATTTGAGGTCTCCTATAGATATTTAATACAGGAAGATCCCCTCCATCTGCATCGATTCAGTAATAAATGCCTGGCAGAGCCACACAACCCGGTAAATAACATCACCTCTGCCCGGGTCTAACGCTAGAACATCATGACCGCACAGCATCAGGTACCTTAGCAGAAGTGATCTCCAAAATCAGATTATGCTTGCAACGACCCTGCAGGGAAGCTTCACACTTCCAGGGTGAAGACAAGGGCTGTGAGGCCCAGGACACAGAACAGCGGGCCACAGAAGGCTCACTCCTGCTTCCAGCACGCTGTGTGTGTGTCAGCGTGTGTGGGGGCTGGGTGGTTCCAGGGCCACACTCGGGAAACGCTGAATGAACCAACACGTAGTGCGGGGCAGCTCCTTGGGGGCAGGAATGAGGCCCTGTCGACCACTCTGTTTTCAGAACCAGGCCCACAGCAGGTGATCAACATGGGTTCTGAATTAAACCAATATAATTAAAAAGAATAACGGTGCATGATATAAAACTAAAAATGTCCTGATGTTCTCTTTTCCAATTTATTCTTCAAACAAGTCATGATTTGGTTCACACAGACTTAGATTTTAAAAAATAGTCCATCTAACTAGACACCACAAAAACCACCTGTTTCAAAGATCACAGAACTGAGGTCCAGACCAGCCGAGATCCTAAAGCCAAGTCGCAGAAGAACCAGAACTTGGGCCTTGGGTCCCAGCCTAGAGCTGTCTCCACACAGCTGGTCCCCCGACCCCACCCCAGCCCCTCAGGGGTAATAACAAGGATCAGGTACATACAACTGGATACAGAATGGAAAGAGCAGGGATAGAGTGAACACACCACCACCTCCCCTGACTAATGAGTCAGTTCAGTAAGTGATGACCACTTCAGTGTCGAACCCATCCTTTCCCTCCCCCCTTCCCCAAAAAGGATACGGAAGAAGAGCTCCACACTGAACGGACAGAATCACCCAAGAAGGCTGAAAAAGAAAACATTAACGCAAATCAAAACACGGTTCCAGTTCAAATTCAAAATGTCGTCCTGTCACTAGTGCTGCTCCTAGAGATTAAAGGCTCTGTTACAACAGACTACACAGCATCCAGATTATAATCGCGAGTATTCAAGTGGCAGAAACATCAAAGTGGAACATTAGTTATTAGTGCCCAAGGTGAAAAGCCCAATTATAGAATGAAACACTACCAGATCTTAAAAAATTATTATGTATAGAAATTTATTTA
The DNA here is from genome assembly GCF_002837175.3 of Physeter macrocephalus. NCBI lineage: Eukaryota > Metazoa > Chordata > Mammalia > Artiodactyla > Physeteridae > Physeter > Physeter macrocephalus. The sequence goes on along the minus strand of NC_041218.1, from coordinate 3,142,524 downwards.
TTTATTTTTGGCTGCACTGGGTCTTCGTTGCTGCACGCGGGCTTTCTCTAGTTGCAGCGAGCGGGGTCTACTCCTCTTCGCTGCGGTGCACGGGCTTCTCATTGTGGTGCGTGGCTTCTCTCATTGCAGAGCACGGGCTCTAGGAGTGCGGGCTTGAGTAGTTGCAGCACGTGGGCTTCAGTAGTTGTGGCTCGTGGGCTCTAGAGCGCAGGCTCAGCAGTTGCGGCGCACGGGCTTAGTTGCTCCGCGGCATGTGGGATCTTCCCGGACCAGGGCTCGAACCCGTGTCCCCTGCATTGGCAGGAGGATTCTTAACCACTGCGCCACCAGGGAAGCCCCTGGAAATTTAAATTCTACGTTTACACACTTTCTACTGCTTAAGCCTCTAGGCTGGCTAGAAACTCTGTCCTCACAACTGGGGCGACGGGGAACTGACAGCCCTCCCTACCCCCATCTGAGGTACAGACGGCCTCCCTACGTTTCCTTCTGGAGTCCTGAATCCAGTCAAGTATGAATTCGTGAGTTTTTTTTCAGTGAAGCCAAGTAGATATAATGTTTGTAAATCACAGAAAGAATTTCTAACTGTCTGGTAATCTTTTTATGAATTGCAAACTCAGGTTAATTATAAAACCTTAGACTAATTACTACCTTTTTGGATCATTTACATTTTTGAAAAATTACCTTATCATTTCTACGTTTAATTTTGAAAATTACATTTAATCATTATACTGATAGCTCTGCCTCACAGAATTACTATGTAAAAATACAGTAATAACCCATTTAGCCAGCTGACTTCCAGAAGCTTCAGCCACCTGAAACATACATACACACCCATTTCTCATGGCATCATATACACCTTGAAAGAACTTTAGAAATCAAAGTACCCCCTCCTCATTTTTCAGGTAACATCAACAACTTCTCAGCGTAAGTTTATAAGTAATTGTAATGTCTGTGAAAAGAGCATAGAAATATTACACATTTTATAAAATAAAGACTGGCTCTACTTGGGATAATCACTTCATGATGATTGGATAATTCTGCCAAGTGTGTAACTAACTTAGTGGATGAAGCCACCAAGCTGGAAGGGAGTGTGCAACGTCTCCACGTGCAGTGTCTCCAGAGGCTGTTCGCTTCTCGCAGTCCTGGGGCGGCTCCAGCTGGACGGGAGGGAACTGGCCACCACTCCTCCTGCATTCAGGACACCCTCGCGTGGGCCGAGCCTTATTCCCAGCAGTGACGCCAGAGCCCTCCGCCGTTCCCCGGAGGCGTGGGAGCACCAGGGCGGCTTGCCTGAGACCAGTTTTCCCGGCCACCCCTTTGTCTCACGTCAGCAGGATTCTCAGAGCCTAGGTCAACGCACTGCAGTACGACTCGGATGGTGTGGGCACGGCTCCTCCCGCGTCCAGTGGAAGGGAAGCGCCCACGACCGGAGGAGCTCACACTCCGGACAGGCAGCCCTTATGACTCTGCAAGCAGCATTCACCCTGGAAAGCTGTCCCTGGGGACTGGGGAGCGGCGAGTACGCGCGTCCCGGTTACAGACTGCAGGGCTGGCAGCAGTAAAGCAGAACAGACCCTCTGCGGCCCTCATCCAGGTAAGTCTAGATAAGATAACGCAGCTAAGAAGGAGGACACACTAATGATAATAAAGCAGAAATGGAGAACTAGAAAAGCACAGTAATAAGGAGCTATTATCCCAAAGGCAGATAATAATATATTAAAATAAATTCACTGCTGAAAGTCAGCATAATTAAGAGGCCCCAAGGCCACCGAGGAAAATATTTCCATCAAAAAAGATTATTTTAAAAATCTTGGTGCCTAAAGAAGCAAGTTTTAAACATCCATAAAATTCAAATATGAGAAAGATAAACTGTCCCTGGGCAAAAGGATGCCTAAATTTTTAAAGTACTTGTCAAATTTAACATTAAGGTAAAGGCCAAGGGATATGCACTTAGAGAACCAGGCCTCTGCCTTTGGCTGGACACAGACCGCACTACCAATAGCAGCCCCCCGTAGGAAACTTACTAGGTTCAGACAAGAACTCGAGGGTCTACCAGCACTATCTTGGAATGAGCACAAACTGCTGGATGGGTTCTGGAAAATTCTACCATCCTGTAATGCAACACTGCAGTCGCTGGACAGTACAGGTGCTGCCACAAATTAAAAGCAGGCTGGAATGCTGAAAGCGATCAAAGAGTAGGATGCCTGGGAGTCGTTTTAAAATACTACAGCCAAAGGGAGAAGTAGGATGGGGATATATTCAGCTAGACTGGGAGAATGGTGATCACGGCAGGAGCTGGGTGATGGCTGCTTTCATGCAGCCGTATTACAGACAGACTTTCCTGGGAATACAACTTCAGTGTAAAATGAAGGAGACAGCGCTGTTTAGCCCAGAATTTTAGCAAGGATGGGTCACCGTTTTGCACCGTCACCTCACAGCTGGCACCTGCATCTGCAGGACAGAGGATCAGGTCCACGGTGATTCTACACCCCATCCTCCAGGGTATTTACACAATGAAATGCAGACTTTCTGTTATCTGTTTTCCTTTTTTCCTCTTTTTTACATTGCAGTTTGGGCAATTTATATATAAATACAAATATATATCCAAGTTATATGAGGTTACTGTACATAAGAATTTCATTTCAGGATAATAAAGGGGGTATTACAAAATATTTGCTACAAAAAGGGGCTTAAGGGGTCGCTGGACTTAAGAAGCACTGCAGTAAGTGGTCTGCGGAAACTGACTGGGCGCCCCAAACTTGTTAACAAGGCTGCCCTTTCAAAGTGCACTAGGAAATCCACACAACACATGTGAAGTCACTTTGATAATAGGCTCCAGGCTACTGTCTAGGGGGAAAAACAGGGGAAGGGATGAGATATAGTCCCTCAAGCCAAGAAAGAGCGGAAGCAAACCACAGGCCGAAACAGGTCCCCAGGGAACCGCTGCTGGGGTCCACAGCCTAGTGTCCGTGGCAGGTCCACCCCTCCTTCAAGGTGGCAGCAGGTAAAGCCGGCAGGAAACCTGCTGTCAGGCTTCACAAAGGCTCGGGTGGAGTGAGCCCGCTGGCCAGGCGGAAACAAGCATCCAGCCAGAAAAACGACCACCGTCCTCACCGCTGCCAAGTTAACAGTCATTCCGACTTACACAGCACCCTCATGAGAACCTTCTTGTGAGACAGATCTGCTTTCAGGTTTATGTTCCAAAATCAGGCTTCTAAGCCTGCAGGGCAGCGTTTCAGACCCTGGACGCTGGTGACGTTTAGGACTCGCAGCGGCCAGCCGGCAACCCCGCTGCCCAGCCGGACTCAGCGGCACTCCCTCCTAATTCCTACCTCTCTCGTCATTAAGCCACGATAACTGTCATGTTGATTTTTTTTAAGATAACACATGTAACAGCATGGAAACGAGACAACAAGGGTAGTGGAACAGAACCATTTTAAAACAAATATACACTATAAATGATGAGAAAAAACGGAAGGGTCGAAATTATAGACTTAAATTTAAAAAACCCACATTTAACAGCAGTCAGTTCAACCAGCAGCCACAACAGAGCAGCACAGTATGCAGATGAACAAAACTGAACAATTCACCCACCAGCTGAGACTCTACTTTCTAGGATAAAGTACCCACAGGTCCAGCTGGAGAGTGGACCAGAGAGCCACCAGAGACACAGTGGGACAAGCGGTCACTGTGACCCTTGTCGGAGAGCAGAGACATAGCCCAGAGAGGGCAGGGCTCCCCTAGACTTGTCTGCCTGGAAATCAGGACCCCTGGCCAGTGGGGATGGAAGGGAGCCCTGTTCCAGGAGTTCCTCTTGGAATCAATAAACTTTCTTAGCAGAATTCACCAACGTCATCTGCTTCAAGACAGCACGTCCACGGCCTTCAACGTGTTTCCTCGGCTTAGACAACTTCCAGACGGTGACAAAATGGGGCCACCCGTAGCAGGCGCGTAAGCTGTAACGTGCAGAAACCTTGCTGAAGCCTGATTTCACGTAAAGGGCCTTGTGCTGGATGGTTCCTCAGATGTCAAGAGCGTCTCCCACCCAGAGCCGCAGCTCAGCAAAGGGCGTGAGAAGAGCTGCACGGAAACTTCAAGGTACTGCATGAAGCGCGCAGAATTCATTAAATCTACTACCAACCTTGACTACAGGCAAATCAAAGACTTCCCGAGCTTCTCCCACCTCCGGATTGTCCCCGTCTTCTGAAATGATGTGTGAGGCGAGTGCATTGTACGACACTTCCTTAGCTTTCCCAGCTTTTAGAAGCTGAATAACCTTTAAAAAACCACACAAATTAAAAGAGAAAATGCTGCATTTCATTCTCAATTTATACAAATTATTACAGTGAAAATTCTAATAAACGCACACCATGTTCTCCACATAGGATTAATAACCTTGCACTAAATCATATGCAATGAAACATCTGGGGACAACAAAAAGCGGCAAATCTTGATTCACTGACAGGTAAGCACGGAGGCTCCTGCGACCCAGGTACTAGACAGGGTCGTCTTGAACACAGGACTGACAGACAAGGCGAGCACAGCACCGTAAGTGCTGAGACTGCGCTAGCACGCGACACGCCATGTCTCAAACATAAAGGCTTGGGGACAGGTAGTTTCTGATAAATGGAAACGTTTCTGGAAGAGGAGCTACAGGAGCCGAATCCTTATGAATTTAAAGGCGTCAGCAAGGCAAAAACACGTGCATCGTGTGGAGAGAGCAGCGTTCAACACGCTGGACAGCTGAACGTGGATTAGACCGTTGACTGTGTTTCATAGATGCTGTGCAGAAACCTTTGTATTTTATCCTGAAATAAAATACAGAATGTCTCCTGGAGAGACACTGAGGGCCGGTCAGCAGGGAGGAGGCATGATCAGACTTTACAGAAAGATTACCGTCAGTGTAAGAAGAATGCACTCACACTGCAGGACTGGAGCCGTGACGCCTGTTAAGAAACAACTGCAATAATTCAGGGGAAAGAGGCAGGTAACTGAACTGGAGGAAGGTCATCAGGGACAATGATGTGAGATGAAGCAGCAAGATCTGGTGACCGAAAGGGGCAAGTGTAAGAGAAACTGGGGAATGACAGCACTGCTCCCGAGGACCACGTCGAAGAGCGGATGGTGGGGGAAGACAAAGGTCTCAGTTTCGGGCATGGCCTTCTTTGGTGCCACTCTAAGAACTAGAAAGACACCCAGCGCATCGAGGAAGAGACCTGGGTCCCACCTGAGTGGAGCCATCAGTCCACTACAGAGACGGGGCAAAGCTCTGGGAGTGAATGAGACGCCGCAGCGGGAAGGGAAGGGAGGCCACGGCCAGCAGTGGAGGCTGCGGGGAGGGTGGAGGCCAGGAGCCGGACGCCAGGAGCACACTTCCCACTCAGAGCAGTCGAGTGCACCCCACACGTGGAAGTGAACTAGATGTTCATCCAATGCACGTGAACTCTCTGAACCCACGTTTATAAGATTCAGAGAATCGAATATCCTGGCTCTAAACTTTTTAGAAAATATACTGTTTCAGATCAAAGTGGTTCGCAAGGACATTTTTAAGCCCTTAAACTTGATTCACAGTTCAGTAAACATGGTTCCAGTGCAGCTTGCTCCAGGTTTTAAGTAACACATGGTTCAGGTCACTCTTAAGAGCCGAAGTCCTAAAATGAAATGGGGGGGCGGGATGAGAGAGGGGAAGAACGGTGGACAGTGAAGAAAGGGAAACCCCGGAAGGGAGAAGCCGCACCTTACAGGCACTTCAGCCCTCTGAGCTCAGCACCTGTTTACCTTTAAATTCAAAGCCTCTTTACCTTAGAGTTACAGTGGAGAAAGGACCCACCTAGGCGGTGATGCAAGGGAGTTTAGTTACTAAGACACCAAAAGGCAAGCCTCTGGAAGGCCAAGGCCCACCAGCCTGCCACAGATCCTTTTAGGCCACCCAAATTTTACTTGTTAAGTATCGGTCTCCACTCAGGAAGCCCAGACCGCAGGTCTCCTATCTTAGCACTCAGGGCCAATGAGACACCCAGGTGATAAAACTGTAAAGATAAACTTTAGGAAAAAGAACAGTGTGAAGAATCACCTGAAGACTCAACTGCGGTTCATTCCCACAATGGAAGAACAACATTCTAAAGTTCAAACACATGTTCTACTTAGAATAAGCTCAGGAAAAGCCCCGATATCCTTTGGCATGAGCCCAAACGACAAAAAAAGGCAAATGTTTAGAGTGACGGCGTTACCAGGGTATTTTTCCATTATTGTATAATTCACCCAATTAAGGAAATCAAGGAACACGAATCCGCTGGTGGTAAACTGAGGGTTCACGGCCGCACACGAGATGACCGAGCCGCAGACCTGCGACCTGGGGTGGCTGCCACACCAGAGCGGCTAGCCGTCCCCCCTCAGCAGCCCGGGACCCACGTCCCTACCAGCTCCACCGGCCGCAACTCCCGCCACGCTCGGACCCACCGTCTGGGCGTCAGGGGAGCCCAGACCGCCGAGGCTGCCGCGGGAAGGGCGGCCCTGTCCGAACTCCGCCCAGAAAGGAGCGAAGTGGGAAGCGGGCGAGGCGTCCACGAGACAGCACCCCGGCCCCCCACCGCGCGGGGACGGGGACAATCGGCGCAGAGCTCCAGGGCAGACCCACCTCCCAATGCCCTCCTCCCCCAGTCCGGACACAGTCCCTTCCTGCCGCGAATCCCACAGGCCCCCAGGTCCCCTCCCCCTGTTACAAGGGTCAGCACCCCTCCCGGGTTTCCTCCCTCCCCGACCGCGGGGCCCGCAGACTAGCTCCCTCTCCCCTCCCTCCCCTCCGGCCCCGCTGCCGGCCTGCTCGGCGCCAGGCGGCCCAGCCTCCGCGCAGCCACGCCGGCGGGCAACCGGCGGCGGGGCCCCGACGTTGTGCGCCCTGGCGCGCGCCCGCGGCCGGAACGAGGACGGGCCCGGGACGCGGGGCGGGGGCGGCGCGGTACCTGTGGGTCGATGTCGCCCACCGCGTAGTACTTGACCTCCCTGAACATCTCCTCGGGAACTTTGGGCGCCTGGTCCGACATGGTCGCGGCGGCCCGAAGGCTCCGCGGCGGCTCCCGCCCCGCCCAGCCCGCCCGCGGGGCCCGCTCCCGAACGGCGCGGCCTGCGCGGCCCCGACCCGGCCCTGCGAATCGGCCCTGCTCCCCCGCCCTCGGCGCCCCCGCCCGCGCCGGGCCGCCCAAGCGCGGGAGCCGCGCGAGCCCTGCGGGCTGCACCATCCCGCCCGCCGCCGAGGGGGAGCCGAGGGACAGGCGGTCGGCCGGCGCCGCCCAGCACCTCTGCTGCAGCCTCCGGCCCCGCGGACATTGGCACCGAGCAGCCCGCTCCAGAGACGGGGGCCCGTGGCCGCCGCCGCCCCCTCAGGAGGAAGCCCAGGGGTCGCGGGGAAACGCACCCCCCTCGATGGGGCCGGAGTGGGCCGGTCCCTGGAAAGAAGGGAACGCGAAGGCCCCTCCCGTCAGCACGCGCGGCCGCAGGGGCGGCGCATGCGCGAGGCGAGGGGCGGGCCCGCGGGGTCGCAGGCCGACGGCGGCGGCGGCGGCAGGACCGGGTCCCTGGCCTCGGGCGCAGGGGAGCGGAGCGTCGCCGGCTGCTGCCAGACGGGACCCGAGGTGACGCCTCAGGCCCTGGAGTTCGGGTCCCGGCTCCCAGCTGAAGGGTGGGGGCGCTGGGCCGAGTCGGGGACGGAGCGCTGCGGGCCGGCCGAGGCGCGCCAGTCCCCCGGGCGCGGCCAGTGGGCTTCTCCCCATCGCCCGAACCTGCTCCTGCCGCGACCCGTGCCGTCGGAACCAGCTCCGCTCTCCTCCCTCCCGGCACCGCTGACGCCAGCCAGCCGCCACGTGTACCCGCACTCTGACGTCATCCGGCGGCGCCGCGGCGCGAGGAGCACGGGGGTCTGCGTGCACCTGCGCTCCGCGCGCTGCTCCCGGCTCACCTGCGCGGGGGACGGGGCGAGGGGGGCGGTGCAGCCAGCCCCGCCCCCGCCTTCCTCGGGGACCAGGCTTTGGCCTAGTCCTGAGAAGCCTGAGAACGGAAAGGGACGTGAATTAGGCCCACTGCTTCTACGTGCTAAGCGGAAAGACATTTTTAAGTAAATGTCAGTGAAATTGGTCGAGAGAGAAACCTTGCACAATTATTGCGGCAGCCTCCTATAACATTAACTCATTTTTGAGGCCCTTGTATTACTTTTAGTCTGCGATAACAGAGGGATTCTGAAAGTGACAATTGACGTGGTTGGTTCATTGACCAGGACGCAATACAATGGACACTGGCTCTTTTTAATCGGCGAATACGGTTTTGATTGCATGCACGTATGTAATAAGTGATTTTGTATGGGCAGAAAGTAAGCACACATTAAGCCTGTTAAATATCCTTACGTTTTATCATTCTGATGTTTTCTGCTTTTTGTCTTTTTCATTTGTCTTTTGAACAGTCTGAAACAGTCCTATTCTAAAGCTAACAATTTTTTTAATACAAATAATAAAAACATTCAGTACTTGCCTGAATGAATAAGAATGTACTGTCCTTCCTTTGAATACCCAAGCATATATTTGGTATTGACCATTGTAACATTTTACCTTCCATGTTAAGAAAATGTAGGAGGGATAAATTAGTTCTAAATACCAGATCAAAATTAGCATGCCCTTTTATTTACCTGTGTGAGAGAACTTATTTGATAGCTTTTTTCTTCCTTGGTTAAACAGGAACTAAGTATGTACTTTTATATTAAAGACTTAAAACATACCTCAACCGGGTATTTTATTTTGTAAGTTAAAAAAGAACTTGTAACATTCAGCAGGTCAAGTTTACCCTACTGTGACTTCTGATAGTCAAGAAGGCAGATTATGGGACTAAGAAATCTGTTATTTAAAATCCCATCAACCTGTCTAGAGATTGTAAAACATGAAATTATGCAAGGTCAGTGTTGTACACATATGTGGGCCTTATCGCACTAGCATCAGGAAGGCCCTGGGTCAGTGGCCTACAAAGAAAACATTCGGTGGAGTGTATCAAACACTGCTACTTTGCCAGTAATGTACAGGAAACATCTTTAGATGAAATCTAACTTCATGTGGATAATGGATGTTCTGAGGAAGTATCAGTTCATTTAACAAAAGCTTTGTATTTCTTTAACTGACACATGTATGACCCCAAACACGACACTGAGCATTACTATATTTACAGTTCTCCCAACCAAGTTCAAAGCATGATCATTTTGTTGATAACCTTCAGAGAATAAACAGCCTGTTTAATACTAATTTGATAAATAGGGTAATACACTTCTCATTTTTTATTTTGCAAAATTAGATAACGAAGCTAGAAAAAATAAATGTGAAATTAGAAAATGGAAAAGTAAACTTGGGAATATTTAACTCAAATTATACTTACTGGTGGGAACTTGAGGCAGTTATTTAGATAAGTATTTCCAAATGGCTTTTAAAAAATGCATCTCTGTATTGTATACAACAATCTCAGTCTTGCTCTCATATTATGTTTTATTCAGTTCAGCTAATCACATACCCCTTAAAGTTAGATATTATCAACGTTTAGTAAACCTTTAGTTTGGGTTTATAGACTACAACATTTAACCTTTCCACGAAAGGGAGTACTTAAGTTAGAGACCTCAGCAAGCCAGAGTTTTATCGAAGGAGAACCTGGGAGCCAAAAAGGCATGTTTCTTTATGGGAGAGATCAGTCAGCTGACCCACAGGACACAGTTGCCACCAAAAGTCATCTATTCAGTGTAGAAAAACTAGAAAACACGAGTAATGGAAAAAAAGTAAATTACCTCAAATCCTATCCCAGAAGCAGCACTACTGAAATCCTTCCGGACATTGTCCCATACAAATACATTTTTCCTTAAAAAAAATTGTTGCCACCTAAAAAACAGACAAGAATGAGTGTCCTTCCATGTCAGTAGATAATAGATCCAAATCATTTAATGGATACATAATGCTCCATTTTTTAATGTACCTTAATTTACCTCATCAATTCTGTATAGTTGCACTTTTGTTTCCAATTTAACAATTACAGTGCTGCAATGATGCAGTCATCTTAAAATAAGCACGCACGTGTAACGTATTATACGGGTCCGTGCTCCAAGGTCAGACACTGTCCCACCCCTCTCCCCCGTTCACTGAGCACAGTGCTGAGCACACAGTCTGTCTATCAGTCAAGAGGACTTAGATCAGTGGTCCCAACTATGGGCAGTTTTGCCCCCCAGGGGGCATTTGGCAATGTCCGGAAACATTTCTGGTTGTCATGGCTAGAGGGGAAGGGGAACAACTGGCGTCTAGTGGAGAAGGCCAGGAAGCTGCTCAACACCCTGCAATGCCCAGGACAGCCCTTACAACAACTACCCTGTGCAAAATGTCCATAGTACTGCTGTGGGGATCCTAGTTTAAGACGACGTAACAAACTACAGCATGCCGTGGGATTAAGACGTTGAAAGTTTCTTGCACATAGCTTAGTGGCTTGCTCAGTGTTCCTCCAAACGGGCACTCAGGGCTTTTGTAATCGCGTGGCTTTGCTATCTGAGAGCCATTTCCTTCCTCCTCTACAGGGGGAAGGAAGCAAGTAGAATATCATTCAGCAGGCTCTATGGCCAGGCCTACAGACAGCCACCTAAGTCCCAGTCCACCCACTTCCATTGGCCAGATCCTGGTCTTGTGACCCCAACCTAAACTGCAGGGGAGGCTGGGAAATGTAGTCTTCCTAAGTATCCAGGAAAAGGAAATGGGATTGATGGCATTTTGCCAATTTCTGCCATCTTTAGTTTCAAAACAATTCTACAAATTAAGATTATAGACTACAATAAAACAAAAAAATTATTAAAGATAACTTTATTTTTACTTATTTATTTTTTGTGTGTGGTACGCGGGCCTCTCACTGTTGTGGCCTCTCCCTGTTACGGAGCACAGGCTCCGGACGCGCAGGCTCAGCGCCATGGCTCACGGGCCCAGCCGCTCCGCGGCACGTGGGATCCTCCCGGACCGGGGCACGAACCCGTGTCCCCTGCATCGGCAGGCGGATTCTCAACCGCTGCGCCACCAGGGAAGCCCTAAAGATAACTTTAAAAAAACATGCTTGCACATGGCTACTCAATAGACACTTGTTGAGTTGGGGGTCGCTGGCTCTGTATGGAAAGGGTGAGCAGTGTTCTCTTCGCATCAGGTATTTGTTGAAGCCCTGCAATGCACGTGCTGGGTATCTCCGCTCATCTTTCTCCACCCCAGGTCTACACTCCATCCTCTGCCTTGCTTGGTCCAGGATGCTGACCTCACTGGATTATATTAATAGGCTCCCTTGTACTCTGGTTGCCAGTTGAATCTGCTGAATGAGGAACCCCAGCAGAGAGCCGAGAGGGGAGGAGAGTGGAACTAGAGTGTTTATTTCCCAGGCTCCTGGTCAGGTTGCCTAGAGATGGCAAAGTCATCTGTTCTATACAACTCTCTCCTTCCAGGCTCTGGTCATCTTTCCTTCCTCTCATCCCTTTGGACCTAGGTTCCCTCACCATCCACACATCCTGCCTACACCTTTGTAGCAATCCCTTTATCAATCAGCTTTCTCAGATGATCCTAATTTGAATGTGCTGCTTCACTTGTGACCCTAATTATATACTGCACATGAAAACCCGGTAGGACATTGAGAAATTTTTTTCTTTCAAGTAAAATGGTATGTTTGCCCTTATAAAACTAACAAATACTTGGATACACAAGCCTAACACTAGTGGCATTATTAATAATAATAAATGCAGCAAAGATTTAGACAAGAGGTCCCTGTGTGTCAGGATAGCTGAGGCAAACTTCGTAGATGGGGCAGATGAGAAGGGAGCAATTCTTGGAGGGGAGGAGGCCACAGAGAAGAGGCGTGAGGTTAGAAGGCTGGTGTTGCTGAATAAAAAGGTGCACATTTTAGATATTAAGTAATTGGCTATTTGATACAAGGGGAAAATGGGGAATAATGCAAAATAAATGCTAAGTATATGAAGATCCTGGAGTTCCACCAGAGCAGGTTGTTGAATTTGGGGTGTAGAATAATCCTGTAGCTCTGGTAACAGGAGAAAAAAAAGCAGCTTATTGGCTATTGAAAGTTAACTGCTTTGTGGCAGGCTGGCTATCGAATTAACTATTGCTTCATTTATGGCCTTTGAAGTGTGTAAAAATAAAATTGTCATTACGAATCGTATTGGCCATTTGATGTCAAGCACCCAGAAGCATTGACATGCCAAGGAATTAGAACACATTTGTTTATAGTAGTTAAGTGAATGAATGAAGCATTCAAATTTGGCCGAAGAAATTGTTCCCCATCAGTGGTTTATACCACCATACGCCCACATTGGCTGTGTATAATTTCTGGCAGTGTTCACAGGCGCCAGGTACTGCAGTAAGAGCGTTGAAACTTGGGAGGTTCCCTACAAACTGGGGCTACTCACTTTCCTGTAGATCAAGTGTCTATTAGAGATTCCTTCTGTGTCAATGATCTTTGGTGCTGGCTTTGAGGAATCCATATTAACTCGCCTCCCCAGAGTGGATCCCAAAAAAGGGTCTGGACCACAATGCTCCATGTCCTTGTCAATTGCGTGGAGAGTGAGAACAATGTCATAAGGATGGAGAGTCCAAAAACTTCTAGCAGGATACCTGCTTAGATATTTTTAAGCTTGGAAACACCATTGCCAATGGCACTAAGCACCACGACTTGAATCTAATTCTGTTGTTATTCTGAGACTCTCCCTGGAGGTTAGGAATTATATCCAAAGATCACGTTGATGGGCATGACAGTTTCCGGTTGTGGAGAGAGTTGGGCTCCTTTGAAAATGTATCCTTAGTTTTATCTCAGATTGTTCACCAACTAATTCATGAAGATCCTAGGCTAGGACCTGGTTCTCTACTATAACACACTGACAAAGATTTTAACAATCTTCTCAGATTCTAGCTTCTTAATCCGTTCCTCCTATTCAGATGTATTTCCATCTCCAAGACACTGTGAGTCAATCTCACTTTTTACTAGAATATACTGAGGATGAGAAAACTGAGGCCTAGAGAGTTTAAGTGACTTGTTCATGATGAGAGTTACTAGCAGATTTGGGGCTAAATCCATCTTTTTTTACTTACTCTAATTCATTCTTTTAAAAAAGTGAAAGAAACAAGATTTAATTTCATGTATAACAGAAGTAGAAAAAAGGTAAACTCTCTAAAAATAGTATTTGTGGTACGGAAAGTTTAACTTGATATAGGTTGAAAATAGTCCACTGGTTTATATTTTTGTAGCTAATATATATTCATTCCTCTTTTGGAACTGGTTGAGGACGAAGAGATGATTGTTAGATCTAAGTTCAGGGTTTCCGTATTTTAATGTCTTGTGTCAGTTTTAATTTTCTGATTTAATTAGTTTCCTAATTAGAAGGGGTTAAATTAATTAACCTCATTATTTACTATATATTTAATGATTTCTCCTCTATAGGGAGTTACTTAATTTTCAATAATTGGAAAGCTATGACAAGAGGGAATATTGCCACATTCTAGACTTATTGCTTTACAATCAGTGGCAGGAATAGGACAGATTGAAGGGAATTTTAGGTGAGATATCGGATACATGCAAAGGCTATTTCCCACTTGTTCTGAAACATGGTACAGGTAAAAACATGAGTTAGGATTCAATAATTTCTATCCAATTAGAACTCAGTGGATGTATCCTTTATTTAAGGTTAAAGTACCCTAGAACATAGGATTTTATAAGAAATAGCCCTACCACATGATTTTAGTCATTATAGACAGTAAAACAATCATGAATCATTGAATAATGCTAAGTAATTCTAATGAAAAGGAGACTCTCTGACATTATCATGTGGTATAATGGCATATTAAAATATTGTTTTTCCTCAGATTTGTCAATGCGCTAAATGGATGACATTTGGGGAAGCCATAGTAAAATCATAGGCCTAATATCTGTATGATTTATGGAAATCAAATAGGCCTGTTCTTCCATGTTTATAGATGTAGAAATATAAACAATTTGTGGATAACTATGCTCTAATGTAGCGATACACCAAAAAGACTAAATAATTACTTTTTAGAGAAAATGAGGCTGTATCACAAAACGGCCGAGTTGTTCTTTTTTCCACTGGTCAAGTGCCTTCTAGTGTGGGTGTGAGCAGTCAGTCCTCTGCAGGGCGGGGGCTGCTGGGCTCAGTCGCTCCTGTACCCATGCCTCTTCCCTGCCACTCGTCCATAACACCACTGCTCCCCGGGAGAAGCCCAGGTCCACCGAGAGGTACATGAGGAAGGCTTGGGCGGTGGTACAATTATAAGCACAGACCGAACATATTTAGTAAAATGAAGTGGTCTGGTTATCAGAAATTCACTTCGGTTGAACCAACACTGATGGAGCACTTAGGTGCACTGCACATAGGCCTGGCTTAAGAAGCAAGGCTTAGCAAGATGCGCCCATGGGATGACTGAGTTCCAGTCTAGAAGCAGCATGTTACATGCCAGCATGAGTAGTATAAGATAATGGAATTCAGAGCAGGGAGATGCCACGGGGACGGGGATGAATACGGAGGGCCTCTCTGAGGAGGTGTGCTGTGAGAGGGCTCTGGGAGGGGAAGGGGGAAGGGGGA
>NC_041218.1:3118591-3127797 GCF_002837175.3 Physeter macrocephalus | reverse complement strand
AGGGGAGGAGAGGGGGAGGGGAGGAGAGGGGGAGGGGAGGGGAGGGGGAGGGGGAGAGGGAGGGGGAGGGGAGGGGACGGGGGAGGAGAGGACCAACCCTCATTTGGAGGAGCAGCCTGAGCAGAGGCCTGGCCTGGAATGCACGTGAGGCGGCCCACCAGGCACAGACCCGCGAGGGGCGGAGCTGAGAAGACCCTACAAAGTAGCAGGCTGAAGACCTTCAGGGAAAAACCATGTGCGAAGAAACAGTAACTGCCCACGTTTCTCACCGAGCAGGGCCCATCTATTAGAAATCCCTATCCAAAAATGTAGAGGCTAAAACTGAGGCAGTAGAAGCTGGTCTTTCACTTGATCCCATTTGGAAAATGCCTGCTCCTGTTCAGTTAGAGCAGGCCAGGTAGTACTGCTAGTTCCACAACACTCAGAACAGTACTCTCCAGCCAGCCCTTGCTGCTCTTGTCCCCAAACTTCCAGCAGCTTCCCACTGCTCGCGGAGCGAAGTTCAGTCCTTCTAGCCTGCCGTCCGTGACCACCACAATCTCCCGTGACCCTCAGCATGCACCCGCCTACCCGCTCCAGAACCCGGGCTCCGAGGCTTGTCTCCCGCTCCCCACCTTCACTCAGGCCTCTTCCCACCAACCTGGGCTACTCGACCTTCCTCAGACACACCCGGAACTTCTCACACCCTTGGCTTTGTCGACTCTGGACCTCTCCACCTGAAACCACCCTCCACGTACGCGCCTGTGCAGACCATACCTCTTTTTCCCACGTCCACGCTCAAACGTCCCACTCCATGAAACATCTCTGGTGCCTTGAGATAGAATTTGTTTGGTCCCTTCTATTTGTGATTATGAAGAAGTTATATAACTGGGGGCTCTTTGGATGGATCAAGGCTGACGAAGCCAACCAAGGGTGAGCAAGCTCATCTCAGCTCCGTGTAATGGCTGCTTGACGCATCTGTAAATTATTTTCAGGGCAGGGGACCTCCAATGCGGGAGCTTGCCTTCCTCCCAATCCTTACATTTAAAATACCAAAAGACTTGATTTTAAAATTCTTGGCCATCTCACACAGCATCCCCATCGCACACCCACACAATCCCTCCTCTACTAACTGAAATGGGTCTTACTGCTCTTAGCAAGTATATCCCCAGGGGTTTAGTGTGGTGCCTGATGCCAAGTGGATGATGGGTAAATAACTTAAAGAGCAGATGGGTGCATTTTGAATGAATTAACATCGCTGCTAGGGACTCTTCACCTTGGTTTTAAGGCAGCATCAGACAGTCACAGTTGGGCAAAACTGAAACTTGCCTCTTCTAATGGAAGTTGCTATGCTATTGACTATAGCATTTTATTTTACTGACAGGGAGACAAGTCCAGAGAGATTAGGTCCGGGGTCAGCGAACTTTTTCTGCAATGGGCCAGACAGAAAACATTTCAGGCATTATGGCCCGTGAAGTCTGTTTTGACTGCTGAACCCTGCCGCTGCAGCGCGAAAGCAGCTATAGAGGACACGTGTGCCAGCAAGCGGGGCTGGTTCCAGTGGAACTCTACTCACAAAGGCAGGCGGCCGGCCACACTGAGCCTGTGGGCCTTGGCTTGCTGCCCCTGGGCTGGGGCATCCAAGGTCACGAACTCAGTCCCGAAGACCAACACCCAACAGGTGTGAACTCACTCACAGGTCTCCCGACCCCCAGCCGGCACTTCTTCTACTTGGCTGTGCTCTGTGGTCTCGGGAGGTCTGTCTGAGTGCTTGACCATCAGGAAAACAGGGGAATTAGGGCTAATTAATTAGTCCAGACTTTGAAGTCCAGAGAGAAAAGGGCCTCATATTAAGTGCAAACTATCATCCTAAGTAATATATTTGTGGCACTTTCATTAAATTTTCTCTCAAATCTTGAAAAATATGTATCTCCTGGCTGCCAACATTTTCATCTTAGTATAATTATGAAGCCTCCCCAAATAATCCTTTTTCAGTTTGTGATACTCAGCGGGGCACAATGCCAGCTGCTGAGACTTGATGGAGCTGTTTAATTTGAGACTTATTAGCACAGCACAGGTGAAAATGAATAAAGGCAGTGAAATTTATTCAGAATATATCCAATGCAGGTGCCTACTGTGTAGTGAAGTTCATGGAAAAAAGGAATAGTACTAATGTAAAAGAGGTTAAAATAATTCAGTGTCTATCAGGATAAATATAGGGATTTTAGGAACACTGTCCCAAGATATTAATAAAAATCATTTTTACTACAAAAAGGGCAGACATTTCAACGTGAGATAACCATTTTTATGAACATTTGTTCCCAAAAAGAAACTGGTTGCAAAATTCGGTATGTGGTTCCTTAAATTAGTTAAAATACTTTTTCTGGTCTTCTAACGTGACCAAGAATTTAGAGCTTTAAGCTTAGAACAAATTCAGGGACTAGGAATTAAAAGTGTCACTCTCTGTTTATTAACATTCCATTTCCAGCCAACTCTGAAGATAATTTTTTGATTTATTAAAAATCCAGCTACACCGAAGCTCTAATACGGTACTCTATTTCCTGACTGGGGTTCAAAGTAATCTTTTCCTCGGCTGTAAACCAGTCATTTTCCTCACTTAAAACACTATTACTTATAAAGAAAAAGACAAGGATGAGAGTATTAGTGGTCAGGGATGAGGCGGCCATAGGAAGAATCAAACAGAAAATCAAAGGAAGGAAAGCACCAGTGTGCTTTCACTGGGTGTCATCGACTTTCTGCTGTTTCAGTCATAATATGAGAAAAGCTCCTGGGGTGAATGTTAAGGATATCGGTGCTCCTTCCACCTCTGCGTTACTCACACAGAAGAAAGCATCTGCTCTGCACCTGTGCAGAGAAAGGAAGGTGAGACTATGGAAAGTAAAGAACCACCTCGCTGAACACGAAAGCAATCTATTTTTACAGCTCTTCGCACAGGCAGGCATTTCAAGCATTAAATGATTTAACAGAGTTCTGGATAATTCTAATATGTCTCTAAGTGGGAGGATTTACTCAATCTATTTGCCTATGTCTGGCAGCTATAAGAACTTTCACAAAAGCATTTAAAAAAAAAAAAAGCAGAGAAGTATGCAGACAGTGTTAAGTTCCATGTTCCTTTCCCATAGAAAATTTCAATGTATTGGAGGATATGTGTATAGTATGATCATAAATGGAAACTTTCATTTTATTTTAGGCTTTATGATTTATGTATTTCACTCCATTTATCTACAACATGTTCATTAGAATGAGAGAAAGAAGCTTCAGTGATCCTTTCTTTACCAGTGGTATTTACACAGTCATCAGAAAGAGCACACTTCAGGGCTTCCCTGGTGGCGCAGTGGTTGAGAATCTGCCTGCTAATGCAGGGGACACGGGTTCGAGCCCTGGTCTGGGAGTATCCCACATGCCGCGGAGCAACTGGGCCCGTGAGCCACAACTACTGAGCCTGCGCGTCTGGAGCCTGTGCTCCGCAACAAGAGATGCCACAACAGTGAGAGGCCCGCGCACCGCGATGAAGAGTGGCCCCCGCTCGCCACAACTAGAGAAAGCCCTCGCCCAGAAACGAAGATCCAACACAGCCAAATAAATAAATAAATAAAAATTAAAAAAAAAAATGTAAGTAAACTATAGCATTTCCCTATCTGCAAGCGAGGTTCAGCGTCTTTCAGCATCTTTCATGTATTAATTTGCTTTTAGCATACCAGTTAACGCTAATTATCAACTCAAGTCCTATATCAGGAATGCCTTGCAAATTCAATACTCGTAAAATATCTTTCTTGGCATGTGTGTATGTGCCCTGTGAATGAAAAAGTGAAATTATATGGATATATACATGCATATACCCGTTTGTGTGAAAGACAATGTAGCAAAATGTTTTGATCAGTGCTCCATGTTATGACTGAACATATTTCAGAATAAATTGTGGGAGAAAGGTGGTCTCTCCAGTTTCAAGTGTGGTATCTCTCGTGCCTCTGGGTTTTCCGAGACTTAGACACAGGCTGCCCGACTTCTTTGTCGATCACCGTACGTGTCCCCTCGTTTTCAGCTTCCAGCTTTCCTGGCCCCTGATCCGTGCAGTGTCTCAGCCTTTGGTTTTCACCTGCCTTCCAATGCCACCCATGGGCTAAGTGCATGCAGATGTCCAAAGCTTAGCATGCCTTCTCTGGGAGCCGAGCCTCTCCTTATGACTTGCTTGGGGGACCTGGGCAAAGTGGTGTCAGGTACAGGTTACACTCATTGAGCATAAGCTCCAGGGTGGCCAAGAGTCCAGATTTGCCTGGAACTGCCCTGGTTTTAGAACTAAAAGTCCTGCATCCTGGGAGACCCCACAGGCCAGAGCAAACTGAGATGCTTGGTCACTCTAAAAACTGCCTACTCAATCTCTGTTAAAGAGAAAATTATTCTAACACTTGTTAAAACGGCAGGGAAGACTTTATTCAAGACTATTGCAATCTAGGAGAGAGATGGGGCTCAGCTCCGAATACAGCAAAGACAGCTGGGCGTTTGCCAAGGAGCAGAGGGAAGGGTCAGGGAATGGAAAATTACTAAGAGGAGACATGAAGCGGGGAGGGGGCTGCTAAACTCACCTAACAGGGTTCTTGCTAAAGACAGGCGAAGACTCAGACATCAACAGTGGGGACGAGAAACCTGATCAGGTGACAGGGTGGTCAGATGTCAAGGGTGAAAGGATGACGTAGCCTGATTCTTGCTCAGATTGGGCTGGGCAGGCCAAACACAGGACTAATCTAAAGCTTGGCAGAGGAGAGAGTCTCTGCCACCTCCACGATAACTGAGATGGAGCAGTCAATCAAAGTTCCTAACTGAATAGGTGGCCCGAGGATTGCTACTGCTGTCCTAAAATGAGATTGTCACTTCAGGGTGGGCAGACAGCTCCCACCATCCAAGGCCAGACTTGCGTTAAAGCCACGAGATCTCAGAGTCTGGATAAACTGTTAGGAAGTGGTTTTCATGAATATGTTAATCAAAATGGGCTTCAGATAGATTTTTGAAAGGACATTTACACATCTAGGGAAAAGGCCACTCAAAGAGAGAAGTTTTATGACCTGAGGAAAAATATTTAAAACAAGAATTTTTACTTATAACATCATTATGGGCCTCAAAAAGTGCTTTTTACAGGAAGATCTACTTTTCTCTTATTTTACCATGAAAAGCTCAGTAGCTATTCTTCAAAGCTGTCCTTGTGGTCACTAATTTGAGATTAGCGTGACTGGATAGAAACTGGTCCGGGCAGATAGCATTAGAGTCGAACAAACAAGTGTCGTTGGCAGTGATGAGTTGTGGAAACCACAGCAGGCTCAGGTCTAATTTACTGACTAGTTAAAACTCCTTCAGCACATAAAGCTTAATTAGGTGCAGAGAGGGCTAGGAAGCCAAGACCACGATGACAAAGGCAGCGGCAGCCAATGCAGTTCCACCATGACATTGGTTCTTGGGTCCTAAACAAAGGATGCGTGATTATCCACTGAGCACAGGCTATGGTCAGAAGCACATGCCTGAAGCTGATGAATCCGCAGTTCCAGCTCCAGCTCTTGGGGAAGGTGCCATCTGGCTTCTCTGCAGGATGGACACCTTGCCTGTGAAAATCCAATGGCAACGCTTCTTTGATGAGTGGATTGCGGGTGCTGTCCCCTGAAAGAGGGGTCACCTTGCCAGGACCACTTTTTGGATCTTAGGGGTCAAGCTGTTAAGAGTTCTAGAGTTGATCAGTGCTGGGTATAGTAAAAGAAAGATATATAATATTAAATTTTTAAAAAGCAGGAGAAACTGCATGATACAGTAGCAATCACTGCAAGCTGGCTCACTTAACTGTCACTTCCAACCTTCTGGGTCCTCTCCTTCCCCTACTGTACAGACGAGAAAGCTAACTACTAAATTTCCTAGCTTCTCCTGGCCACGTAATAACGTTCTTGCCAATGAACTATAAATAGAAGACTCCTCAGGAGGCATTCTGGGGATGTGCACCCCTGATTTTGAGGGGGGAGGCACAGGCGAGCTGAGGAGAGCGCTGCCCTCGTTACCACCCTTCCCTCTCCTCCTGGGAGTGGACGAGTTGCTCGGATGTGCAGAGCCTGCGTGCCGCTGGGAGTGTTAAGCCGGCCTGCAGAGGGCGGGGCGCGAGGACACAAGAGCTGCGTCCCGAGGATGTCACCAAGTCACGGCTCCGACCCTAGACCACTGCCACGGGATAATCCAACTTGGAGTCACTGCTCGTCGGGCGCTCTGTTACTCGAGGCCAGCCGCATTCTTGGTTCCCTACAGTGGTTTCACAGTGGCTGCCAAACAACGCATAAAGCAGCAGGTGGTTCTGGTAGGCGCACGGCATCATGACTTGAAAATTTTATTAGAACTACTGAAGTAGAGGGTAAAACTTAATATTGCTAAGGGGAGTGCGATACGTGACACTCTTAATACTTTTAAGTAAGTGGTTTCATAATAGTCACGAGTGCTCATCCTGCTGCAGGGACCAGTGCTGGAGGGGGGTAATACCCTGTTAGAGACCACTTTAAACTGGAAGACGTAAGCTGCTCTTCCTATTGAAGTGTTCACGAAAGCATAGCGTAAGCTTCATATGGCTACACGGCAATGTGCACAAGCCGTACACGTGGAGCTCAAAGCATTTCACAAGGTGGTTACACCTGTGTAACCAGCAAGAAACAGAACACTGCCAGCATCTCATACTCCACCCCCAGAGCACAGCTACCTGTCCTGATTTCTGACACCTTATAGCCATTTTCCTGTTATTAAATTCACATACTGGAATCACATGTTTTGCGTCTGTCTTTTGCTCAGAATTATGTCTGTGAGAGCCATCCGTATTAGCGCACGTCATTACAGGCTCTTCGTCCACATTGCTGAGCAGTGATCATGGTGAATGCGCCACAGTTTATCCACATAACCATCCCTGGGCATTTAGGCAGCTTTCAGTTTTTCATTATGACAAACACGCTACCATGAGCATTTCCATAGGCGCCATCGGGTGGACAGACGTATGTGTCCACGTTGGATACACATATAATCTGGCAGTGGAACTGCTGGGCTGTAGAACGTGCACGTGTTATGTTTAACAGATGCTGCCAAACGGTCTCCCGAAGTGGCTGTATCATTTCCTTCCTGCCAAAGGTTGTGCTGTCTTTCTCATTCCGGCCATTCTGGTGGGTGAGAAGTGGTGCTGCATTACAGTTTTAATTTTCATTTCCTTTATTAATAAGGTTGAGGACTTTGTTTAGTGTTTACTGGCCATTTGCTATTTTCATATATAAAGTGTCTGTTGTATTTTTACTCATGTTTTTAAAATTCCGCACCCCCTCCCCACCCCGTAGCTTCATGGCACTGGGATGAAGCTTTGTCTTTCCTTGTGACCAACCTGGCCACGACCCTGGGAGTCCTGTTCTGTCCACCGCTGCTGCAGTCCCAGGCTCTGCCATCTTATGTGGAATCCTTACTATGACCTTCAAGTTCTCTTGGAATGCTCGTGTCTCCTTTGGCACTCTGGATACTTAGCCTTAATTACTGAGAAGGAAAATATGTCAATAGATGTTTCAGAACTGTTATCCCCGATACAACATTTTGGTTAAAGTTGTTAAAAGTTAGTTTTAGATATCTCTTTACTGATTTCTGATCAAATATAATTTTGTTGGAAACTATACATTTTAGGCAAAGTATTTTCCCCCTTTTACAATGAAGTACAGTATAAAACTAGTAAGGAAAACATGAAGTGTTTGGAATTTAAAGCTTCGAGACATCATGTTCTAATAGTTATGCCATCTCTTTCATTTACAGAGATTTCTTTTTCTGGGCAAAGTACATTACATTCTTTAAAAGAACTATGGAAACCTGAAATGTTTTCTCTGTGAAAAGTGATTTTTGAATACTAATGTGAAAGAGAAATATATTATTAGTATTGTCAGCTTTGGAGAATCTGAGCCCAAATATTTGAAAATTTGATTTCTTAAATATTTTATACATATTTACACACACCATGCATATATATGAATATATTCAAAACATATACAGCACTTACTTAACTATGCCTATAGATCGCCTCCTGGTATGACTGAGCTTAACCTTGGAGAGATCTAATAAATCTCATGTGTGGAGTATAAGAACTTGACCCATTTTCATGGTTTCACGTCATCTTCTACTCAGATGAGCATTAGCCACTGGTCCATGGGCCTCAAAGAATGTACTCATAGCTTGTTTCCTCCTGGAAGAGCTGGAAGGAAAGCGGACCTTTTGAGGCTGAAAACAAGGAGGCATTCTGATTGTGGTGTAGTTCTCGTTCTGAATCAGAGGGTGGGAGTCTTAGTGGGACAGTGAGAAGATGCCCTAAGATTAAAGGAGACAAAATTAAGACCAGGACATTCGATACAGACGCAACGTCTTTCTTTGGTCCAAGAGGCAGGAACTCACGCATTGCTCGTTTACTGAGGAAGGGGGCAGGTGCTCACATTCAGATGAGGATGGGAAACAGGCACAGACGTGAGACTTTTTTTTTTTTTAATTTATTTATTTTTGGCTGCGTTGGGTCTTCGTTGCTGCGCACGGGCTTTCTCTAGTTGCGGCGAGCGGGGGCCACTCCTCGTTGTGGTGCACGGGCTTCTCACTGCGGTGGCTTCTCTTGTTGCGGAGCACGGGCTCTAGGCATGCGGGCCTCAGTAGTTACGGCTTGCGGGCTCTAGAGCGCAGGCTCTGTACTTGTGGCGCACAGGCCCAGCTGCTCCGTGGCACGTGGGATCCTCCCGGACCAGGGCTCGAACCTGTGTCCCCTGCGTTGGCAGGCAGACTCTCAACCACTGCGCCACCAGGGAAGCCCAGACGTGAGACTTTTATCAGATGAGGGCATGAGTTACATGTCGAGAAACACTCCACTAGATGGAAGTTTAGTAACCCTCTCTCCCGCGTGTGGGCCAAGTCTTGGTGGGGCAAACATTTCAAACATTGCCTGTGGTAGCCTTGACACCAACTATACTTAGTTTCTTTCTCATTTTATTAGATTTTCCAACCAATTCAAAAGAGGAAGCACTGGTTGGGCCCGCATTTGGCATGTGCAGCAAATGCTTGTTTTTTTTTTTTGTTTTTTTTTGGTTTTTTTTGGGTTTTTTTTGTGGTACGCGGGCCTCACACTGTTGTGGCCTCTCCCGTTGCGGAGCACAGGCTCCGGACGCGGAGGCCCAGCGGCCATGGCTCAC
>NC_041218.1:3115132-3118535 GCF_002837175.3 Physeter macrocephalus | reverse complement strand
AACCACTGCGCCACCAGGGAAGCCCCAAATGCTTGTTTTTGCTGAGGAAACTGTTCCCATGGTTATGGTCAGGTCTCCGGTTTTGCAGAACAATCCTTCCCAAATGGGTGATGGCTGCCCGAGGTTGTTAGCACACAGTCAGCGTCAGGACTGTGGTCCCTGCCAGTGAGCATGGTTGGGGAATGCTTGGTATTAATGAGGTCAAGTCAATGGGACTGGAGGACTTTGAATCAGGGAGAGACCCAAGAGATTATCAAAGAAAATGGTGTTCAATTATTTTTAAAACAAGATCTTACACAGAACTCCAATTTGGCTCCTGGAAAAGATGTTCTTATGGGAAAAGAATTTCAGGGTCTAGGTAATTCATATTGGCGGGAACCGGGACAGGATTTGTGGAAATGTATTCCAGGTGCCAGACTAAGAAAGATAAAATACATGATTGGATTGCCGGTGACTTTGTTCATGCAGGTGTCCTCTCACAGGACTCAGGGTTCACTGGAGCCATGGGGAATGGCTCCTAGTTCCCTTGATTGGCTTCCATGAGGTGCAGATGTTGGACATTCCCTGACATACTCTGGAACTGAACTGTTCAACTTAAATAGTATGTAAACCACAAATGTGAGACACTGGGTAATTTAAAATTTTTCTATAGCTACATTTTTTAAAAAAGAACAGAGAAACAGGTGAAATTTAATTAAACTCAATATATTCAAAATATTATCACTTCAAATTCTAGTCAGCATAAAAAATAATTAATAGGATATCATGCATTCTTTTTTTCACACTAAGTCTGAAATTTGGTGTGTATTTTACACCTATAGCCCATCTTAATTAGGGCTAGCCACATTTCAAGTGTTCAATATCCAGAAATAAATAAATAAAGAGAAAGAATAAAGCACTTATCCTACCTTGCTATGTTAACTGTACTTCAAGGTAAATAAACAGTTGATTAAAAAAATCTTTTTATACAAAAAGATTCCAGCTACTAATTGAAGAAGGAATGACAGAATATCATCATTTTGCAACCTAAAGTGAAATAATAGATCAAGGTGATGATTATTAATGGCTATAAAAAACTGATAAGTGAAAAGCTGAGGGGGACCATTATAATGGATTGATCAGGCTGACAACACCTGAACCCTGATTAATCTTATCACAATTTACTATGTGTCTCTTATAACACAATCCAGAAAGTATTCTTACCAAAAAAGCCACAAATACATGCCAGTTAAATAATATGCTACTAAACATCCAATGGATCACTGAAGAAATCAAAGAAGAAGTCTTAAAAATACCTGGAGATAAATGAAGATTAAAAACATGATGATCCAAAATCTATGGGACGCAGCAAAAAGCAGTTCCAAGAGGGAAGTTTAGAGCAATACAAGTCTACCTCAGGAACCAAGAAAAATCTCACACAAGCAACCTAACCTCACACCTAAAGGAATTAGAAAAAAAAGAAAAAACAAAACCTAAAATTAGTAAAAGGAAAGAAATAACAAAGATCAGAGCAGAAATAAATGAAATAGAGACTAAAAAAACAATAGAAAAGATCAATGAAACTAAGAGCTGGTTCTTCGAAAGGATAAAAAAATTGATAAACCTTGAGTCAGACTCATCAAGAAAAAGAGGGGGCCCAAATAAATAAAATCAGAAATGATAAAGGAAAAGTTACAACCAACACCATAGAATTACAAAGGATCATAAGATATTATGATGAACAACTACATGCAATAAAATGGACAACACAGAAGAAAAGGATGAATTCCTAGAAGTGTACAATCTCCCAAGAGTAAATCAGGAAGAAACAGAAAATATGAACAGACCAATTCCCAGTAATGAAATTGAATCAGTAATTTTAAAAAGCTCCCAACAAACAAATAGTCCTGGATCAGACAGCTTCACAGGTGAATTCTACCAGACGTTAAAGAAGAGTTAACACTTATCCTTCTCAAACTATTCCAAAAATTTGCAGAGGAAGGAACAAATCTGAACACGTTCTACAAGGGCAGAATCACCCTGATACCAAAACCAGACAAAGACACTACAAAAAAGAATTACAGGCCCATATCACTGATAAACATAAATACAAAAGTCCTCCACAAAATATTAACAAACAAAATTCAACAATACATTAAAAGGATCATACACTGTGATCAAGTGGGATTTATCCCAGGGATGCAAGGATGGTTCAATATCCACGAATCAATTGGTGTGATACATTGCATTAACAAATTTAAGAATAAAGATCCTGTGCTCAGACTTCTCTGGTGGTCCAGGGAATACTCTGCACTTTCAATGCAGGGGGCGTGGGTTTGATCCCTGGTCAGGGAAGTTCTGCATGCCACACGGCACGCACCCCGTGCCCCCCAGAAAAAGATCCTGTGTCATCTCAATAGATGCAGAGAGAGCTTTTGACAAAATTCAACATCCATTTGTGAAAAACTCTCAACAAAGTGGGTATAGACAGAATATACCTAAACATAATAAAGGCCATATATAACAAGCCCACAGCTAACATCATCTCAACAGTGAAAAGATGAAAACATTTCCTCTAAAATCAGGAACAAGACAAGAATGCCCACTCTTGCCACTTTTATTCAACATTGTACTGGCAGTCCTAGCCACAGCAATCAGACAAAATAAATAAATAAAAGGAATTCAAATTGGAAAGGAAGAAGTAAAACTGTCACTATTTGTAGATGACATGATACATAGAAAATCCTCAATATGCCACCAAAAACTACTAGAGCTCATCAATGAATTCAGTAAAGTTTCAGGATACAAAATCAATATGCAGAAATCTGTTGCATTCCTATACACAACAATGAACTATCAGAAAGAGAAATTAAGAAAACACCCCACTTGCAACTGCATCTAACAGAATAAAATACCTCAGAATAAATCTAACTAAGGACATAAAAGACTCGTACTCAGTAAAGCGTAAGACACTGATGAAAGAAACTGAAAATGACACAGAGGAAAAGATATACCTACCTCATGGATTGGAAGAGTTAATACTGTTAAAATGATCATACTACCCAAGACAATCTACAGATTCAGTGCAATCCCTAACAAAAGATCAATGGCATTTTTCACGGAATTAGAACAAATAATTCTAAAGTTTGTATGGAAACAAAAAGATCCTGAATAGCCAAAACAATCTTAAGAAAAAAGAAGAAAGCTGGAGGTATCATGCTCCCTGATTTCAAAGCTACAGTAATCAAAACAGTATGGTACTGGCACAAAAAGAGACACATAGATCAATGGAACAGAATAGAGAGCCCAGAAATGAACCCACACTTATCTGGGCAATTAATCTATGACAAAGGAAGCAAGAATATACAATGGGGAAAAGACAGTCTCTTCAATAAATGGTGCTGGGAAAACTAGACAGCTACGT